>NW_028226534.1:0-34442 GCF_052327205.1 Somniosus microcephalus
GCTCTCTCTTCCCCCCCAGTCGCTCTCTCTTCCCCCCCAGTCGCTCTCTCTTCCCCCCAGTCGCTCTCTCTTCCCCCCCAGTCGCTCTCTCTTCCCCCCCAGTCGCTCTCTCTCTTCCCCCCACTCGCTCTCTCTCTCCCCCCCACTCGCTCTCTCTCTCCCCCCCCACTCGCTCTCTCTCTCTTCCCCCCCACTCGATCTCTCTCTCCCCCCCACTCGCTCTCTCTCTTCCCCCCCACTCGCGGGGAGTGTGAGGGTGGGGGGGGGCAGTGTGAGGGAGGGGGGGGAGTGTGAGGGAGAGGGGGGTGGAATTGTGAGGGAGACGGGGGGAGTGTGAGGGAGAGGGGGGGAGTGTGAGGGAGAGGGGGAGTGTGAGGGAGAGGGGGGGAGTGTGAGGGAGAGGGGGGAGGGAGTTCTCTTCCCCCCCCAGTCGCTCTCTCTCCCCACCACAGTCGCTCTCTCTCCCCCCCAGTCGCTCTCTTCCCCCCCGCAGTCGCTCTCTCTTCCCCCCAAGTCGCTCTTGTGGTGTATGTGCCTTTAAAAGCAATTGTGGTGTATGTGCCTTTAAGAGCCCCAGGTGTGCGCAATGCCGGTAATTGCCACTTGGGCTATATAAGCCTGTGTATTGTGTATATCCTTTAGAACCCCCCCCCAGACTTGCTTAGTAAATACCTATGAACCAACTCCTGTCTTCAGTGTCTTTATCTACACACGGACACTACAGTGGCGACGAAGTGGAAACGGACTTACCTGCAATTCAGCAGCACTTCAAGGACATCGATTCCTCCAGCGTCCAGAAGACTCAAGGAAGTAAGAGAAACTGTGGTTTCACCAGCTGGCCAATCTGGTGGCAGGTACTGCGCTAATCCTTCCTGGGCGTCAGGCTGGAGCTCCAGCGGCGGGCTCTACAGCTGAGACAGGCAGCGAAATCGGAGGCAAGCAATAACGGACTGGGAGGGTGCACTCGAGAGACGGCCGGCGCGGCAAGCAGGTCAGCATTTAGACCTCCGTCGGGAACGAGTCTCCAACAGTGAATAAACGGAAACCACAGTAAAACAGCATTGTTATTGGTAGCAGCGGCGGGAAAGCGCAGGAAGCGCCATATCGTTGCTACAGAGAGAAAAAAAAAAAAGCGCGGGAAGCGCCATATCTTTTTTTGAAATGCCTAAGTCTGGCAATATTGATGCTTTTGATAACGAAACAGAGCCTAACTTTGGCAATATTGATGTTTTTGATAACAAGATAGAGGATTGGACCACATATGTAGAAAGAGTGGAGGTGTTTTGCACCGCAAATGGAATAGAAGATGAAAAAAAAGCTTCAGTGCTTCTGGATCTAATGGGCGCAGAAACATACAAGCTGTTACGCAACTTAATCACTCCAGCCGAACCGATGGACAAGAATTTGAGGAGATTGTTGATACCCTACACTGCCAATTCGAGGCAGGACTGGCAGATTCTCTGCAAGACAAATTCATCTGCGATCCCCTAAGTGTAGAAACACAAAAAAAGGTATCTTCTGGAAAAGATTTAACACTGGACAAGGCTTTCAGTGCAATAGGAGCGGCAAAGATACAGCAAAGGCCACAGGACTTCGGCACCCATGAAATGACACGGGGTTTCAAGAGATGTTATCGCTGCGGCAGATCCAACCATGACCAGAGGGATTGCTGGTTCAAAGAAAAAGCATGCAGGCGATGCGGAAAGATGGGACACATTCCACGTGTATGCCGATCTGAAAATAAAAAATCCACCAATGGGAAAAGAGTCAATAAGGAAAAGCACAGAAAGGTACAAATGATGACGGACAGTAGCTCCAAAGACCAGAAGAGCGATAGCGACTCCGGGAACAAGAGACTAAGCTCTCTCAAATTACATAATGTAATTGCCAATGAAGATTACCAGACCATTTGGGTTACCCTCATAATAGCAGGGTCCGCAGTTAAAATGGAGCTAGATACAGGATCAGCTCTAACCGTAATAAATCGACGAGATTACGAGAGGCTATTTTCGCATATACCTCTAAAAGACACATCCATTATCTTAAAAACATATACGGGGCAGAAAGTATACCCCAAAGGAAAAATAAAGGTGCCTGTGGTATACAACGGCAAAGAAATACAAAAGTTGTATTTATACATTCTACAAGATGGTGGTCCACCGTTGTTGGGACGTGAATGGATAAGGAAGATACGTTTAGACTGGCACTCCATTCAGGCACTGACGGTGACCAGTAAGGAAAAAAACAATGATGACATCATACCTGAACGATTAAAAGACATCTTGGCCAACGCCAAAGAAGTGTTTCAAGAGAAACTAGGAACCTTGAAAGGCATCACCGCCTCAATAAAAGTGGAAGATGCAGCAATACCAAAATTTTTTAAGGCAAGACCGGTGCCATACGCAATACGTCCGGCAGTCGAGGCAGAGCTGGAGAATTTGGAAAAGGCAGGCGTATTATCCAAAATAGATTGGAGCGAATGGGCAACGCCCATCGTTCCAGTCATGAAAAAAGCATTGAAAAATAACTCTGAGGAACAGAGAAAAATTCGCATCTGTGGGGACTTTAAGGTGACTGTAAACCCGGTCCTTCACACGGTACAGTATCCTCTTCCGAGGATAGAAGATATTTTCGCCTCACTATCCGGAGGAAAACGTTTCACAAAAATTGACTTGGCCCAGGCATATCTACAGATGGAGGTTGAGGAGACCTCTAAAAAGTATCTCACAATAAACACACACAAAGGCCTGTACCAGTACAATCGACTGGTTTTTGGAGTAGCATCAGCTCCAGCTATCTGGCAAAGAGCTATGGAGCAAGTCCTGCAAGGGATTCCGGGGACTCAATGTTACCTAGACGACATCCTTATAACAGGAGAAAACGACAACGAGCACCTTGCCAATTTGGAGCAGGTGCTCACTAGGCTGAAAGAACGGGGCCTACGAGCAAATCGCCCCAAGTGCGAATTTTTCCAAAATCAGATATCATATTGTGGCCACATAATTAATAAGGAAGGGTTGCATAAGTCACCTGAAAAAATTGAAGCAGTTATAAAAGCCCCAGCACCTGAAAATGTTTCACAATTGAGGTCATTCCTGGGATTAATAAATTACTATCATAAATTTTTACCGAACTTATCAACTATTCTACACCCTCTTAATGATCTTCTACGCACAGGAGTGATTTGGAAATGGAACGAAGACTGTAAACATGCCTTCCATAAATGTAAAGACTTAATCACATCCGAGAAAGTTTTGGCTCATTACAACCCATCACTACCAATCAGACTGGCGTGCGATGCATCCCCTTACGGCATAGGAGCGGTATTGTCCCATAGATTCCCTGATGGCTCGGAACGGCCGATAGCTTTTGCGTCACGCTCATTGAACTCAGCTGAGCGTAACTATTCCCAGATAGACAGGGAAGCCCTCAGCCTGGTATGGGGAGTGAAGAAATTCAACCATTACCTACACGGACAAAAATTTACCTTGCTGACTGACCATCAACCCCTCATCTCCATATTCAACCCTAAGAAAGGTGTCCCCATTATGACGGCACAAAGACTACAGAGGTGGTCCCTTTTTCTAGGGGCACACCAATACAACATTGAATACAAAGGGTCAAAACAGCATGGGAATGCTGACGGTTTATCGCGCCTGCCGTTGCCAACGATAGAAGAGGCACCTACAGTAGACCCAGTAGAGATATTCCACTCTACCATAGTGGAATGTCTACCGGTGACAAATTCTGCCATTGAAAGGGAGACCAGAAATGACCCTACTCTCTCACGGGTCTACGATTTAACAATGAAGGGATGGCCAGCACACGGCGAACCACTGTTGCCAGCATTCTCGCAAAGAAGAGAACAGCTGTAAGTGTGCCGAGGAACCTTGATGTGTGGATCCAGAGTGGTGATTCCACCCAAACTCCAGGATAAAGTGCTAAAGGAGCTTCACGAGGGGCATCTGGGTGGAGTGAAAATGAAGAACCTAGCTAGGGCGTTTGTATGGTGGCCAGGTATCGATGGAGACATCGAAGACATGACCAAGAGCTGCCTAGGATGCCAGAAGGTCCAAAATGCTCCGCCACAGGCCCCTCTACATCCATGGGAGTGGCCCTCATCTCCCTGGCAAAGGGTGCACATCGACTTTGCTGGTCCATTTATGGACTCAATGTTCTTAATCGCAGTTGATGCACACTCCAAGTGGCCGGAGGTAATAAAGATGTCCTCCACCACCACGGAAAAAAACCATCACAGTATTAAGGACCATATTTGCCAGGAATGGGCTGCCGGAGCAGATATGTTCTGATAATGGACCGCAATTTGTGTCTGAAGAATTCAGAAAGTTCTTAAAGAACAATGAGGTAAAGCACTACACGTCCGCCCCATACCATCCCGCCACCAATGGATTGGCTGAAAGGTTTGTCCAGACCTTTAAGAAGGCCATAAAGGCCATGGGTAATGAAAACATAAAACTTCAGCACAAGGTGGATAACTTCTTATTTGCATATAGGAATGCAACACATATGGTTACAAACCAAACTCCCGCCATGATGTTCTACAATAGAAACCTAAGATGCCGGCTGGATTTGGTCAAGCCCAACATCCGAAGGGACGTGGAGAACCGGCAGTTTCAGGGCATGAATGAAAGGCCAACTAGGGCCTTCCAGATAGGCCAACCGGTTTTGGCCCGGGACTACCGTACCGAGAAATGGCAGCCTGGAACTATCTGCACACGACTAGGACCACTGATGTATACCGTGGACATCGGAGAAAGCATAATAAGGCGCCATGCTGACCAAATCATCAAGTCATCCGAAAGGGACAACCTACACCACCACGCTATACATCTAACGATGAAGTAGAGATACCCATATCGACCTCTGATCCGGTGATACTGGAACCCGATGAACCCGACACTGGCCTTCAAGCTGAATCAGCCTTACCAGAAGAACCTACTACACCACCAGAAACTACTACACCCCCGAGGCGTTATCCGGACCGAGTCAGGAAGCCTTCTGAGAGACTAACTTATAATTAATTAATTAATACAGCGATGTATATTATTTTGCAAAAACATGTAATTAATAATTACTTAAAATATGATGTACGAGTTAGCTAGAAGGGGAGGAATTGTGGTGTATGTGCCTTTAAAAGCAATTGTGGTGTATGTGCCTTTAAGAGCCCCAGGTGTGCGCAATGCCGGTAATTGCCACTTGGGCTATATAAGCCTGTGTATTGTGTATATCCTTTAGAACCCCCCCCAGACTTGCTTAGTAAATACCAATGAACCAACTCCTGTCTTCAGTGTCTTTATCTACACACGGACACGACAGCTCTCTCCCCCCCAGTCGCTCTCTCTTCCCCCCCAGTCGCTCTCTCTTCCCCCCCAGTCGCTCTCTCTTCCCCCCAGTCGCTCTCTCTTCCCCCCAGTCGCTCTCTCTTCCCCCAGTCGCTCTCTCTTCCCCCCCAGTCGCTCTCTCTTCCACCCAGTCGCTTTCTCTTCCCCACAGTCGCTCTCTCTTCCCCCACAGTCGCTCTCTCTTCCCCCCCAGTCGCTCTCTCTTCCCCCCCAGTCGCTCTCTCTTCCCCCCCAGTCGCTCTCTCTTCCCCCCAGTCGCTCTCTCTTCCCCCCAGTCACTCTCTCTTACCCCCAGTCGCTCTCTCTTACCCCCCAGTCGCTCTCTCTTCCCCCCAGTCGCTCTCTCTTCCCCCCCAGTCGCTCTCTCTTCCCCCCAGTCGCTCTCTCTTCCCCCCCAGTCGCTCTCTCTTCCCTCCCCAGTCGCTCTCTCTTCCCTCCCCAGTCGCTCTCTCTTCCCTCCCCAGTCGCTCTCTCTTCCCCCCCAGTCGCTCTCTCTTCCCCCCAGTCGCTCTCTCTTCCCCCCCCAGTCGCTCTCTCTTCCCCCCCAGTCGCTCTCTCTTCCCCCCAGTCGCTCTCTCTTCCCCCCCAGTCGCTCTCTCTTCCCCCCAGTCGCTCTCTCTTCCCCCCAGTCGCTCTCTCTTCCCCCACCCGTCGCTCTCTCTTTCCCCCCAGTCGCTCTCTCTTCCCCCCAGTCGCTCTCTCTTCCCCCCCGAGTCGCTCTCTCTTCCCCCCCAGTCGCTCTCTCTTCCCCCCCCAGTCGCTCTCTCTTCCCCCCCAGTCGCTCTCTCTTCCCCCCCAGTCGCTCTCTCTTCCCCCCCCAGTCGCTCTCTCTTCCCCCCCAGTCGCTCTCTCTTCCCCCCCAGTCGCTCTCTCTTCCCCCCCAGTCGCTCTCTCTCTTCCCCCCCAGTCGCTCTCTCTCTTCCCCCCCAGTCGCTCTCTCTCTTCCCCCCACTCGCTCTCTCTCTCCCCCCCAATCGCTCTCTCTCTCTTCCCCCCCACTCGATCTCTCTCTTCCCCCCACTCGCTCTCTCTCTCCCCCCCAATCGCTCTCTCTCTCTTCCCCCCCACTCGATCTCTCTCTCCCCCCCACTCGCTCTCTCTCTTCCCCCCCCACTCGCGGGGAGTGTGAGGGAGAGGGGGCGGGGAGTGTGAGGGAGAGGGGGGGGGCAGTGTGAGGGAGGGGGGGGAGTGTGAGGGAGAGGGGGGTGGAATTGTGAGGGAGAGGGGGGAGTGTGAGGGAGATGGGGGTAGTGTGAGGGAGAGGGGGGAGTGTGAGGGAGAGGGGGGGAGTGTGAGGGAGAGGGGGGAGGGAGTTCTCTTTCCCCCCCCAGTCGCTCCCTCTCCCCACCACAGTCGCGCTCTCTCTCCCCCCCCAGTCGCTCTCTTCCCCCCCCAGTCGCTCTCTCTCTTCCCCCCAAGTCACTCTCTCCCCCCCAGTCGGTCTCTCTTCCCCCCCAGTCGGTCGCTCTTCCCCCCCAGTCGCTCTCTCTTCCCCCCCAGTCGCTCTCACTTCCCCCCCAGTCGCTCTCTCTTCCCCCCCCAGTCGTTCTCTCTTCCCCCCCCAGTCGTTCTCTCTTCCCCCCCCCAGTCGCTCTCTCTTCCCCCCCCAGTCGCTCTCTATTCCCCCCAGTTGCTCTCTCTTCCCCCCCAGTCGCTCTCTCTTCCCCCCCAGTCGCTCTCTCTACCCCCCCAGTCGCTCTCTCTTCCCCCCAGTCGCTTTCTCTTCCCCCCCAGTCGCTCTCTCTTCCCCCCCAGTCGCTCTCTCTTCCCCCCCAGTCGCTCTCTCTTCCCCCCCAGTCGCTCTCTCTTCCCCCCAGTCGCTCTCTCTTCCCCCCCAGTCGCTCTCTCTTCCCCCCCAGTCGCTCTCTCTTCCCCCCCAGTCGCTCTCTCTTCCCCCCCAGTCGCTCTCTCTTCCCCCCCAGTCGCTCTCTCTTCCCCCCCCACTCGCTCTCTCTCTCTTCCCCCCCACTCGCTCTCTCTCTTCCCCCCAGTCGCTCTCTCTCTTCCCCCCCCACTCGATCTCTCTCTTCCCCCCAGTCGCTCTCTCTCTTCCCACCCCACTCGATCTCTCTCTCCCCCCCACTCGCTCTCTCTCTTCCCCCCCACTCGCGGGGAGTGTAAGGGAGAGGGGGTGCAGTGTGAGGGGGGGGGAGTGTGAGGGAGAGGGGGGTGGAATTGTGAGGGAGAGGGGGGGGAGTGTGAGGGAGAGGGGGGGAGTGTGAGGGAGAGGGGGGGAGTGTGAGGGAGAGGGGGGAGTGTGAGGGAGAGGGGGGGAGTGTGAGGGAGAGGGGGAGAGTGTGAGGGAGAGGGGGGAGGGAGTTCTCTTCCCCCCCCAGTCGCTCTCTCTCCCCACCACAGTCGCACTCTCTCCCCCCCAGTCGCTCTCTTCCCCCCCAGTCGCTCTCTCTCTTCCCCCCAAGTCGCTCTCTCCCCCCCAGTCGCTCTCTCTTCCCCCCCAGTCGCTCTCTCTTCCCCCCCCAGTCGCTCTCTCTTCCCCCCAGTCGCTCTCTCTTCCCCCCCAGTCGCTCTCTCTTCCCCCCCAGTCGCTCTCTCTTCCCCCCAGTCGCTCTCTCTTCCCCCCCAGTCGCTCTCTCTTCCCCCCCAGTCGCTCTCTCTTCCCCCCCAGTCGCTCTCTCTTCCCCCCCCAGTTGCTCTCTCTTCCCCCCCAGTCGCTCTCTCTTCCCCCCAGTCGCTCTCTCTTCCCCCCCATTCGCTCTCTCTTCCCCCCAAGTCGCTCTCTCTTCAGCCCAGTCGCTCTCTCTTCCCCCCCAGTCGCTCTCTCTTTCCCCCCAGTCGCTCTCTCTTCCCCCCCAATCGCTCTCTCCTCCCCCCCAGTCGCTCCCTCTTCCCCCCAGTCGCTCTCTCTTCCCCCCAGTCGCTTTCTCTTCCCCCCCAGTCGCTCTCTCTTCCCCCCAGTCACTCTCTCTTACCCCCCAGTCGCTCTCTCTTACCCCCCAGTCGCTCTCTCTTCCCCCCCAGTCGCTCTCTCTTCCCCCCCAGTCGCTCTCTCTTCCCCCCAGTCGCTCTCTCTTCCCCCCCAGTCGCTCTCTCTTCCCTCCCCAGTCGCTCTCTCTTCCCTCCCCAGTCGCTCTCTCTTCCCTCCCCAGTCGCTCTCTCTTCCCCCCCAGTCGCTCTCTCTTCCCCCCAGTCGCTCTCTCTTCCCCCCCAGTCGCTCTCCCTTCCCCCCAGTCGCTCTCTCTTCCCCCCCAGTCGCTCTCTCTTCCCCCCAGTTGCTCTCTCTTCCCCCCAGTCGCTCTCTCTTCCCCCCAGTTGCTCTCTCTTCCCCCCCCAGTCGCTCTCTCTTACCCCCAGTCGCTCTCTCTCTTCCCCCCACTCGCGCTCTCTCTCTTCCCCCCCACTCGATCTCTCTCTCCCCCCTCACTCGCTCTCTCTCTTCCCCCCCACTCGCGGGGAGTGTGAGGGAGAGGGGGGGGCAGTGTGAGGGAGGGCAGGGGAGTGTGAGGGAAAGGGGGGTGGAATTGTGAAGGAGAGGGGGGGAGTGTGAGGGAGAGGGGGGGAGTGTGAGGGAGAGGGGGGAGTGTGAGGGAGAGGGGGGGAGTGTGAGGGAGAGGGGGGGAGTGTGAGGGAGAGGGGGGGAGTGTGAGGGAGAGGGGAGAGGGAGTTCTCTTCCCCCCCCAGTCGCTCTCTCTCCCCACCACAGTCGCTCTCTCTCCCCCCCAGTCGCTCTCTTTCCCCCCCCCAGTCGTTCTCTCTCTTCCCCCCAAGTCGCTCTCTCCCCCCCCAGTCGCTCTCTCTTCCCCCCAGTCGCTCTCTCTTCCCCCCAGTCGCTCTCTCTTCCCCCCCAGTCGCTCTCTCTTCCCCCCCAGTCGCTCTCTCTTCCCCCCCAGTCGCTCTCTCTTCCCCCCCAGTCGCTCTCTCTTCCCCCCCAGTCGCTCTCTCTTCCCCCCCCAGTTGCTCTCTCTTCCCCCCCAGTCGCTCTCTCTTCCCCCCAGTCACTCTCTCTTCCCCCCAGTCGCTCTCTCTTCCCCCCCATTCGCTCTCTCTTCCCCCCAAGTCGCTCTCTCTTCAGCCCAGTCGCTCTCTCTTCCCCCCAGTCGCTCTCTCTTCCCCCCAGTCGCTCTCTCTTCCCCCCAGTTGCTCTCTCTTCCCCCCCCAGTCGCTCTCTCTTACCCCCAGTCGCTCTCTCTCTTCCCCCCACTCGCGCTCTCTCTCTCCCCCCCACTCGCTCTCTCTCTCTTCCCCCCCACTCGATCTCTCTCTCCCCCCCCACTCGCTCTCTCTCTTCCCCCCCACTCGCGGGGAGTGTGAGGGAGAGGGGGGGGCAGTGTGAGGGAGGGCAGGGGAGTGTGAGGGAAAGGGGGGTGGAATTGTGAAGGAGAGGGGGGGAGTGTGAGGGAGAGGGGGGGAGTGTGAGGGAGAGGGGGGAGTGTGAGGGAGAGGGGGGGAGTGTGAGGGAGAGGGGGGGAGTGTGAGGGAGAGGGGGGAGGGAGTTCTCTTCCCCCCCTGTCGCTCTCTCTCCCCACCACAGTCGCTCTCTCTCCCCCCCAGTCGCTCTCTTTCCCCCCCCCAGTCGCTCTCTCTCTTCCCCCCAAGTCACTCTCTCCCCCCCCAGTCGCTCTCTCTTCCCCCCAGTCGCTCTCTCTTCCCCCCAGTCGCTCTCTCTTCCCCCCCCAGTCGCTCTCTCTTCCCCCCCAGTCGCTCTCTCTTCCCCCCCAGTCGCTCTCTCTTCCCCCCCAGTCGCTCTCTCTTCCCCCCCAGTCGCTCTCTCTTCCCCCCCCCAGTTGCTCTCTCTTCCCCCCCAGTCGCTCTCTCTTCCCCCCAGTCGCTCTCTCTTCCCCCCCATTCGCTCTCTCTTCCCCCCAAGTCGCTCTCTCTTCAGCCCAGTCGCTCTCTCTTCCCCCCAGTCGCTCTCTCTTCCCCCCAGTCGCACTCTCTTCCCCCCAGTTGCTCTCTCTTCCCCCCCCAGTCGCTCTCTCTTACCCCCAGTCGCTCTCTCTCTCCCCCCCACTCGCGCTCTCTCTCTCCCCCCCACTCGCTCTCTCTCTCTTCCCCCCCACTCGATCTCTCTCTCCCCCCCCACTCGCTCTCTCTCTTCCCCCCCAGTCGCTCTCTCTTCCCCTCCAGTCGCTCTCCCTTCCCCCCAGTCGCTCTCTCTTCCCCCCCAGTCGCTTTCTCTTCCCCCCCAGTCGCTTTCTCTTCCCCCCAGTCGCTCTCTCTTCCCCCCCAGTCGCTCTCTCTTCCCCCCCAGTCGCTCTCTCTTCCCCCCCAGTCGCTCTCTCTTCCCCCCCAGTCGCTCTCTCTTCCCCCCCACTCGCTCTCTCTCTCTTCCCCCCCACTCGCTCTCTCTCTTCCCCCCAGTCGCTCTCTCTCTTTCCCCCCCACTCGATCTCTCTCTCCCCCCCACTCGCTCTCTCTCTTCCCCCCCACTCGCGGGGAGTGTGAGGGAGAGGGGGCGGCAGTCTGACGGGGGGGGAGTGTGAGGGAGAGGGGGGTGGAATTGTGAGGGAGAGGGGAAGGAGTGTGAGGGAGAGGGGGGGAGTGTGAGGGAGAGGGGGGAGTGTGAGGGAGAGGGGGGGAGTGTGAGGGAGAGGGGGGGAGTGTGAGGGAGAGGGGGGATGGAGTTCTCTTCCCCCCCCAGTCGCTCTCTCTCCCCACCACAGTCGCTCTCTCTCCCCCCCGTCGCTCTCTCTCTCCCCCCCAGTCGCTCTCTCTTCCCCCCCAGTCGCTCTCTCTTCCCCACAGTCGCTCTCTCTTCCCCCCCATCGCTCTCTCTTCCCCCCCAGTCGCTCTCTCTTCCCCCCTGTGGTAAACCACTGTTTGTATTCCTGTTTGTCCTGTTTGTATTCCACTGTGTACATGCCTGGACATGCCTCGGCTGACTCCTCCCACAGGTCCTAGTATAAAGGTGACTGCTCCCCAGCCCTTAGTATCATGGACCGGTCGACCACGCGAGGCAGACCTCCATTCTGTTGTTAATAAAAGCCTTTGGTTACTCTTCTAACTCTCAGTCTTTTATGAGTAATTGATAGCGCATCAATTTTATTCACAACATTTTTATAATGGAGAAGATCCTCACACCAGCATGCCTGGACTTAGATCATCGGGAGGCGGACTCATCCACCAAGTTTACTCACTGGCTTAAGTGTTTCGAAAAATTCCTGACCGCCTCCGAAGCAATCAAATCGGACGAGGACAAACTGGATGTCCTGACCTCCAAAGTGAACCACCGAGTGTACTCGGTCATCCAAGACGCGACCTCGTACGCGGACGCTATCAAGCTCCTCAAGGACCAGTACACGCGCCCAGTGAACGAAGTGTACGCCAGGCACCTCCTGGGGAGTCGTAAACAACAACCTGGGGAATCGACCGTGGAATACCTTCAGGCACTGTCTGTGCTTGGCCGGGCCTGTGGTTGTAAGGATGTAAAGGCCGCCGTGTACACAGAGGAACTTATCCGGGACGCTTTTGTAGTGGGCCACAGATCCAATTACACCCGACAGCGACTGTTGGAGCAGAGTAACCTCGACCTCAACAAGGCCTCTGAACTCGCACTATCATTGGATGCAGCCTACCAGGGCATGGATGCCTACTCCTCTGCACCGTGGACGCCGCGGGGAATGACAGCCTGGGACACGGTAGGACCGCCTCATAGCGCCGTGCCACCCCAGCCACACCCCAACAACGGCCCAACTACCGCAGCAGTGTCCCAAGGCCAGACAGCAGTGCCCCAAGGCCAGAAATGCTACTTCTGTGGCCAGGCAAAACACCCCAGAGCGCGCTGCCCGGCGAAAAACGCGATCTGCTCGGGCTGCGGGAAGAAGGGACACTACGCTAGCGTCTGCAGGGCCAAAGCCACCCCGAACCCCAGCAGCGCCGCGTGTGGGCCATGCGGGCCGCCATCTTGGACCTCCCCGGCCATGTGCGAATCACCGGTACAGCAGCCATTTTGGACGCCTCCAGCCACATGGGGATCATGGACGCCGCCATCTTGGACGACAGCCAGGACGCAACAGGCCCCCGACACCGCCTCATCTGATACCCGCAGCGACACACCGACCCCTACGCTGGCATCCGTTACACTGGACCAAGCGAGACCGCACCAACTGGCCAGTTCCACAATGGACATTAAGGTAAATGGTCACGATACAATCTGCCTTTTTGACTCTGGGAGCACGGAGAGCTTCATCCACCCCGACACGGTGCGGCGTTGCTCTCTCCCAGTCCTGCCTGCGCAACAGCGGATTTCCATGGCCTCCGAGTCCCAGTCGGCGGACATCGGCGGCTACTGCGTGGTGACACTCGTAGTAGACGGGACCGTGTACGATCATTTTAAACTTCTGGTCTTGCCTGACCTCTGCGCTGCCGTCCTGCTGGGGTTAGATTTTCAGTGCCACCTTAAAAGTGTTACGATGGCGTACGGTGGACCCCTCCCCCCACTCACAGTCCGCAGCCAGCAGCTTCCAAACTGCCCGCCGCGCACCAGGTGCAACCTCTCCACACTCAGAGTCACCCCCCCCCAACTGTTTGCTAACCTCACCCCCGACTGTAAGCCCATCGCCACAAAGAGCAGGCGATACAGTGCCGGGGACAGGGTTTTCATTAAAACCGAAGTGGAGCGGCTCCTGAAAGAAGGGATTATTGAGGGCAGCACCAGCCCCTGGCGAGCCCAGGTTGTGGTCGTTAAGACCGGCGAGAAGCAGCGTCTGGTCATCGACTACAGCCAGACAATAAATCGCTACACCCTGCTGGACGCCTACCCACTCCCCCGTATAGCTGATATGGTCAACCAGATCGCGCAGTACCGCGTCTTCTCGACCATTGACCTGAAATCAGCGTACCACCAGCTCCCCATCCGCCCTGAGGACCGCCAGTACACTGCCTTTGAGGCAAACGGCCGCCTCTATCACTTCCTTAGGGTTCCCTTTGGCGTCACCAACGGGGTCTCCGTCTTCCAAAGGGAGATGGACCGGATGGTAGATCAAAATGCGTTGCAGGCCACTTTCCCATATCTGGACAATGTGACCATCTGCGGCCGTGACTTGCAGGACCATGACGCAAACCTCGAAAAATTCCTCCGCACCGCCCAACTCCTAAACCTGACATATAACCAGGAGAAGTGCATATTCCGCACAAACCGCCTCGCCATCCTTGGCTGTGTTGTGGAACACGGAGTCATCGGCCCCGACCCCGACCGGATGCGTCCCCTTATGGAACTTCCACTGCCCCACTGCCTCAAGGCCCTGAAGAGGTGCCTAGGGTTTTTCTCCTATTACGCCCAGTGGGTCCCCTACTATGCGGACAAGGCCCGTCCGCTGATCAAGTCCACCTCTTTTCCCTTGACGGCAGAGGCCCGCTTAGCCTTCCACCGTATCAAGGAGGACATTGCCAAAGCCACCATGCACGCAGTGGATGAATCCATCCCCTTCCAGGTGGAAAGCGATGCGTCCGACTTTGCCCTGGCCGCTACCCTCAATCAGGCGGGGAGACCCGTGGCCTTCTTTTCACGAACCCTCCAAGGCCCGGAGACCAGACACTCCGCTGTTGAGAAGGAGGCCCAGGCGATTGTGGAGGCTGTGCGTCATTGGAGGCACTACCTGGCCGGAAAACGATTTACCCTGCTCACTGACCAGCGTTCAGTTGCTTTCATGTTTAACAACAAGCAGAGGGGCAAAATCAAAAATGACAAGATCTTGAGGTGGAGAATCGAACTTTCCACCTACAACTACGAGATCTTGTACCGGCCCGGGAAGCTAAATGAACCCCCGGATGCGCTATCGCGTGGCACCTGCGCCAGCGCGCAGATCGATAGACTGCGGGCCCTCCACAATGACCTCTGCCACCCGGGGGTCACCAGGTTCTTCCACTTCATCAAGGCCCGCAACCTGCCTTACTCTATTGAGGAGGTCAGGACCATGACCAGGAACTGCCAAGTCTGCGCTGAGTGCAAACCGCACTTTTATAGACCAGACAGGGCCCACCTGATAAAAGCCACTCGCCCCTTCGAGCGCCTGAGCGTCGATTTTAAAGGGCCTCTCCCCTCCTCCGACCGCAATGTGTACTTCCTCAATATTATTGATGAGTACTCCCGTTTCCCGTTCGCCTTCCCCTGCCCGGACATGACCAGTGCCACGGTCATTAAATGTCTGAACAACCTCTTCACCCTGTTCGGCTTCCCCAGCTATATCCATAGCGACCGGGGCTCATCGTTTATGAGCGACGAACTCCGTCAGTACCTGCTAACTAGGGGTATTGCCACAAGCAGGACCACCAGTTACAACCCCCGGGGGAACGGACAGGTGGAAAGAGAAAATGCGACAGTTTGGAAGGCCGTCCTGCTAGCCTTAAAGTCTAGGGGCCTTCCAACCTCCCGCTGGCAGGATGTGCTCCCCGATGCGCTCCACTCTATTCGGTCACTGCTCTGCACTGCCACTAACGCCACCCCTCATGAGAAAATGTTTGTCTTCCCAAGGAAGTCCACATCGGGGACATCGCTACCGCCATGGCTGACGTCCCCAGGGCCGGTCCTACTGAGAAGACACGTGAGGACCCATAAAACGGACCCCCTGGTCGAGAGGGTCGACCTCCTCCACGCCAACCCCCAGTATGCTTACATCGCATACCCGGACGGGCGGGAGGACACAGTCTCCATAAGAGACCTTGCACCCTCGGGGGCCGCAGTAACCCACTACCCACTACCACCCCCCCCCACGATCCGATATCCAGCCCCAGCAGACGGCAGGCCTGGGCCCCGCGACCCGCTCGACATCTACGAGGACGACACGCCTGTGCCACAGCCTACGCTGGACTCGACGCCGGAAACTTCACTACCCCTGCCGTCGCCACGCAGATCACAGCGGCAGACAAGACCTCCGGAGAGACTCCAATACACTAACTTTTAATACACTTCACCCCGCCGGACTCAATTTTAAACAAGGGGTGAATGTGGTAAACCACTGTTTGTATTCCTGTTTGTCCTGTTTGTATTCCACTGTGTACATGCCTGGACATGCCTCGGCTGACTCCTCCCACAGGTCCTAGTATAAAGGTGACTGCTCCCCAGCCCTTAGTATCATGGACCGGTCGACCACGCGAGGCAGACCTCCATTCTGTTGTTAATAAAAGCCTTTGGTTACTCTTCTAACTCTCAGTCTTTTATGAGTAATTGATAGCGCATCACCCCCCCAGTCGCTCTCTCTTCCCCCCCAGTCGCTCTCTCTTCCCCCCCAGTCGTTCTCTCTTCCCCCCCAGTCGCTCTCTCTTCCCCCCCAGCCGTTCTCTCTTACCCCCCAGTCGCTCTCTCTTCCCCCCCAGTCACTCTCTCTCCCCCCCAGTCGCTCTCTCTTCCCCCCA
This sequence comes from Somniosus microcephalus, assembly GCF_052327205.1. Lineage (NCBI taxonomy): Eukaryota > Metazoa > Chordata > Chondrichthyes > Squaliformes > Somniosidae > Somniosus > Somniosus microcephalus. Next base: position 15,675 of record NW_028226534.1, read on the forward strand.
GTCGCTCTCTCTTCCCCCACCCGTCGCTCTCTCTTCCCCCCCAGTCGCTCTCTCTTCCCCCCCCGAGTCGCTCTCTCTTCCCCCCCAGTCGCTCTCTCTTCCCCCACCAGTCGCTCTCTCTTCCCCCCCCAGTCGCTCTCTCTTCCCCCCCAGTCGCTCTCTCTTCCCCCCCAGTCGCTCTCTCTTCACCCCCAGTCGCTCTCTCTTCCCCCCCAGTCGCTCTCTCTTCCCCCCCAGTCGCTCTCTCTTCCCCCCCAGTCGCTTTCTCTTCCCCCCCAGTCGCTCTCTCTTCCACCCAGTCGCTCTCTCTTCCACCCAGTCGCTCTCTCTTCCCCCCCAGTCGCTCTCTCTTCCCCCCCCAGTCGCTCTCTCTTCCCCCCAGTCGCTCTCTCTTCCCCCCCAGTCGCTCTCTCTTCCCCCCCAGTCGCTCCCTCTTCCCCCCACTCGCTCTCTCTCTTCCCCCCACTCGCTCTCTCTCTCCCCCCCACTCGCTCTCTCTCTCTTCCCCCCCACTCGATCTCTCTCTCCCCCCCACTCGCTCTCTCTCTTCCCCCCCACTCGCGGGGAGCATGAGGGAGAGGGGGGGGCAGTGTGAGGGAGGGGGGGGAGTGTGAGGGAGAGGGGGGTGGAATTGTGAGGGAGAGGGTGGGAGTGTGAGGGAGAGGGGGGGAGTGTGAGGGAGAGGGGGGAGTGTGAGGGAGGGGGGGGAGTGTGAGGGAGAGTGGGGAGGGAGTTCTCTTGCCCCCCCCCAGTCGCTCTCTCTCCCCACCACAGTCGCTCTCTCTCCCCCCCAGTCGCTCCCTTCCCCCCCTAGTCGCTCTCTCTCTTCCCCCCAAGTAGCTCTCTCCCCCCCAGTCGCTCTCTCTTCCCCCCCAGTCGCTCTCTCTTCCCCCCCAGTCGCTCTCTCTTCCCCCCCAGTCGCTCTCTCTTCCCCCCCAGTCGCTCTCTCTTCCCCCCCAGTCGCTCTCTCTTCCCCCCCAGTCGTTCTCTCTTCCCCCCCAGTCGCTCTCTCTTCCCCCCCCAGTCGCTCTCTCTTCCCCCCAGTCGCTCTCTCTTCCCCCCAGTCGCTCTCTCTTCCCCCCAGTCGCTCTCTCTTCCCCCCCAGTCGCTCTCTCTTCCCCCCAGTCGCTCTCTCTTCCCCCCAGTCGCTTTCTCTTCCCCCCCAGTAGCTCTCTCTTCCCCCCCAGTCGCTCACTCTTCCCCCCCAGTCGCTCTCTCTTCCCCCCCAGTCGCTCTCTCTTCCCCCCCCAGTCGCTCTCTCTTCCCCCCCACTCGCTCTCTCTCTCTTCCCCCCCACTCGCTCTCTCTCTTCCCCCCAGACGCTCTCTCTCTTCCCCCCCCACTCGATCTCTCTCTTCCCCCCCACTCGCTCTCTCTCTTCCCCCCAGACGCTCTCTCTCTTCCCCCCCCACTCGATCTCTCTCTCCCCCCCACTCGCTCTCTCTCTTCCCCCCCACTCGCGGGGAGTGTGAGGGAGAGGGGGGGCAGTGTGAGGGAGAGAGGGGGGTAGTGTGAGGGAGAGGGGGGGAGTGTGAGGGAGAGGGGGGAGTGTGAGGGAGAGGGGGGGAGTGTGAGGGAGAGGGGGGGAGTATGAGGGAGAGGGGGGGAGTGTGAGGTAGAGGGGGGAGGGAGTTCTCTTCCCTCCCCAGTCGCTCACTCTCCCCACCACAGTCGTTCTCTCTCCCCCCCAGTCGCTCTCTCTTCCCCCCCAGTCGCTCTCTCTTCCCCCCCCAGTCGCACTCTCTTCCCCCCCAGTCGTTCTCTCTTCCCCCCCCAGTCGCTCTCTCTTCCCCCCCCAGTCGCTCTCTCTTCCCCCCAGTCGCTCTCTCTTCCCCCCAGTCGCTCTCTCTTCCCCCCAGTCGCTCTCTCTTCCCCCCCAGTCGCTCTCTCTTCCCCCCCAGTCGCTCTCTCTTCCCCCCAGTCGCTCTCTCTTCCCCCCAGTCGCTTTCTCTTCCCCCCCAGTAGCTCTCTCTTCCCCCCCAGTCGCTCACTCTTCCCCCCCAGTCGCTCTCTCTTCCCCCCCACTCGCTCTCTCTCTCTTCCCCCCCACTCGCTCTCTCTCTTCCCCCCAGACGCTCTCTCTCTTCCCCCCCCACTCGATCTCTCTCTCCCCCCCACTCGCTCTCTCTCTTCCCCCCCACTCGCGGGGAGTGTGAGGGAGAGGGGGGGCAGTGTGAGGGAGAGAGGGGGGTAGTGTGAGGGAGAGGGGGGGAGTATGAGGGAGAGGGGGGAGTGTGAGGGAGAGGGGGGGAGTGTGAGGGAGAGGGGGGGAGTATGAGGGAGAGGGGGGGAGTGTGAGGGAGAGGGGGGAGGGAGTTCTCTTCCCTCCCCAGTCGCTCACTCTCCCCACCACAGTCGTTCTCTCTCCCCCCCCAGTCGCTCTCTTCCCCCCCCAGTCGCTCTCTCTCTTCCCTCCAAGTCGCTCTCTCCCCCCCAGTCGCTCTCTCTTCCCCCCCAGTCGCTCTCTCTTCCCCCCCAGTCGCTCTCTCTTCCCCCCCAGTCGCTCTCTCTTCCCCCAGTCGCTCTCTCTTCCCCCAGTCGCTCGCTCTTCCCCCCCAGTCGCTCTCTCTTCCCCCCCAAGTCGCTCTCTCTTCAGCCCAGTCGCTCTCTATTCCCCCCCAGTCGTTCCCTCTTCCCCCCCAGTCGCTGTCTCTTCCCCCCCAGTCGCTCTCTCTTCCCCCCCAGTCGCTCTCTCTTCCCCCCAGTCGCTCTCTCTTCCCCCCCAGTCGCTTTCTCTTCCCCCCCCAGTCGCTCTCTCTTCCCCCCAGTCGCTCTCTCTTCCCCCCCAGTCGCTCTCTCTTCCCCCCAGTCGTTCTCTCTTCCCCCCAGTCGCTCTCTCTTCCCCCCCAGTCGTTCTCTCTTCCCCCCCAGTCGCTCTCTCTTCCCCCCCAGTCGCTCTCTCTTCCCCCCCAGTCGCTCTCTCTTACACCCAGTCGCTCTCTCTTCCCCCCCAGTCGCTCCCTCTTCCCCCCAGTCGCTCTCTCTTCCCCGCCAGTCGCTTTCTCTTCCCCCCCAGTCGCTCTCTCTTCCCCCCAGTCGCTCTCTCTTCCCCCCCCAGTCGCTCTCTCTTCCCCCCAGTCGCTCTCTCTTCCCCCCAGTCGCTCTCTCTTCCCCCCCAGTCGCTCTCTCTCTTCCCCCCACTCGCTCTCTCTCTCCCCCCCACTCGCTCTCTCTCTCTTCCCCCCCACTCGATCTCTCTCTCCCCCCCCACTCGCTCTCTCTCTTCCCCCCCACTCGCGGGGAGTGTGAGGGAGAGGGGGGGGCAGTGTGAGGGAGGGCAGGGGAGTGTGAGGGAGAGGGGGGTGGAATTGTGAAGGAGAGGGGGGGAGTGTGAGGGAGAGGGGGGGAGTGTGAGGGAGAGGGGGGAGTGTGAGGGAGAGGGGGGAGTGTGAGGGAGAGGGGGGGGGAGTGTGAGGGAGAGGGGGGGAGTGTGAGGGAGAGGGGGGAGGGAGTTCTCTTCCCCCCCCCAGTCGCTCTCTCTCCCCCCCAGTCGCTCTCTTCCCCCCCCCAGTCGCTCTCTCTCTTCCCCCCAAGTCGCTCTCTCCCCCCCAGTCGCTCTCTCTTCCCCCCCAGTCGCTCTCTCTTCCCCCCGAGTCGCTCTCTCTTCCCCCCCAGTCGCTCTCTCTTCCCCCCCAGTCGCTCTCTCTTCCCCCCCAGTCGTTCTTTTTTCCCCCCCCAGTCGCTCTCTCTTCCCCCCCCAGTCGCTCTCTCTTCCCCCCAGTCGCTCTCTCTTCCCCCCAGTCGCTCTCTCTTCCCCCCCAGTTGCTCTCTCTTCCCCGCCAGTCGCTCTCTCTTCCCCCCAGCCGCTCTCTCTTCCCCCCAGTCGCTCTCTCTTCCCCCCCAGTCGCTCTCTCTTTCCCCCCAGTCGCTCTCTCTTCCCCCCCAGTCGCTCTCTCTTCCCCCCCAGTCGCTCTCTCTTTCCCCCCAGTCGCTCTCTCTTCCCCCCAGTCTTCCCCCCCAGTCGCTCTCTCTTTCCCCCCAGTCGCTCTCTCTTCCCCCCAGTCGCTCTCTCTTCCCCCCCAGTCGCTCTCTCTTCCCCCCCAGTCGCTCTCTCTTCCCCCCCAGTCGCTTTCTCTTCCCTCCCAGTCGCTCTCTCTTCCCCCCCAGTCGCTCTCTCTTCCCCCCCAGTCGCTCTCCCTTCCCCCCAGTCGCTCTCTCTTCCCCCCCAGTCGCTCTCTCTTCCCCCCCAGTCGCTTTCTCTTCCCCCGCAGTCTCTCTCTCTTCCCCCCAGTCGCTCTCTCTTCCCCCCCAGTCGCTCTCTCTTCCCCCCCAGTCGCTCTCTCTTCCCCCCCAGTCGCTCTCTCTTCCCCCCCACTCGCTCTCTCTCTCTTCCCCCCCACTCGCTCTCTCTCTTCCCCCCAGTCGCTCTCTCTCTTCCCCCCCCACTCGATCTCTCTCTCCCCCCCACTCGCGCTCTCTCTATTCCCCCCCACTCGCGGGGAGTGTGAGGGAGAGGGGGCGGCAGTGTGACGGGGGGGGAGTGTGAGGGAGAGGGGGGTGGAATTGTGAGGGAGAGGGGAAGGAGTGTGAGGGAGAGGGGGGGAGTGTGAGGGAGAGGGGGGAGTGTGAGGGAGAGGGGGGGAGTGTGAGGGAGAGGGGGGGAGTGTGAGGGAGAGGGGGGATGGAGTTCTCTTCCCCCCCCAGTCGCTCTCTCTCCCCACCACAGTCGCTCTCTCTCCCCCCCAGTCGCTCTCTCTCTCCCCCCCAGTCGCTCTCTCTCTCCCCCCCAGTCGCTCTCTCTTCCCCCCCAGTCGCTCTCTCTTCCCCACAGTCGCTCTCTCTTCCCCCCCGTCGCTCTCTCTTCCCCCCCAGTCGCTCTCTCTTCCCCCCTGTGGTAAACCACTGTTTGTATTCCTGTTTGTCCTGTTTGTATTCCACTGTGTACATGCCTGGACATGCCTCGGCTGACTCCTCCCACAGGTCCTAGTATAAAGGTGACTGCTCCCCAGCCCTTAGTATCATGGACCGGTCGACCACGCGAGGCAGACCTCCATTCTGTTGTTAATAAAAGCCTTTGGTTACTCTTCTAACTCTCAGTCTTTTATGAGTAATTGATAGCGCATCAATTTTATTCACAACATTTTTATAATGGAGAAGATCCTCACACCAGCATGCCTGGACTTAGATCATCGGGAGGCGGACTCATCCACCAAGTTTACTCACTGGCTTAAGTGTTTCGAAAAATTCCTGACCGCCTCCGAAGCAATCAAATCGGACGAGGACAAACTGGATGTCCTGACCTCCAAAGTGAACCACCGAGTGTACTCGGTCATCCAAGACGCGACCTCGTACGCGGACGCTATCAAGCTCCTCAAGGACCAGTACACGCGCCCAGTGAACGAAGTGTACGCCAGGCACCTCCTGGGGAGTCGTAAACAACAACCTGGGGAATCGACCGTGGAATACCTTCAGGCACTGTCTGTGCTTGGCCGGGCCTGTGGTTGTAAGGATGTAAAAGGCCGCCGTGTACACAGAGGAACTTATCCGGGACGCTTTTGTAGTGGGCCACAGATCCAATTACACCCGACAGCGACTGTTGGAGCAGAGTAACCTCGACCTCAACAAGGCCTCTGAACTCGCACTATCATTGGATGCAGCCTACCAGGGCATGGATGCCTACTCCTCTGCACCGTGGACGCCGCGGGGAATGACAGCCTGGGACACGGTAGGACCGCCTCATAGCGCCGTGCCACCCCAGCCACACCCCAACAACGGCCCAACTACCGCAGCAGTGTCCCAAGGCCAGACAGCAGTGCCCCAAGGCCAGAAATGCTACTTCTGTGGCCAGGCAAAACACCCCAGAGCGCGCTGCCCGGCGAAAAACGCGATCTGCTCGGGCTGCGGGAAGAAGGGACACTACGCTAGCGTCTGCAGGGCCAAAGCCACCCCGAACCCCAGCAGCGCCGCGTGTGGGCCATGCGGGCCGCCATCTTGGACCTCCCCGGCCATGTGCGAATCACCGGTACAGCAGCCATTTTGGACGCCTCCAGCCACATGGGGATCATGGACGCCGCCATCTTGGACGACAGCCGGGACGCAGCAGGCCCCCGACACCGCCTCATCTGATACCCGCAGCGACACACCGACCCCTACGCTGGCATCCGTTACACTGGACCAAGCGAGACCGCACCAACTGGCCAGTTCCACAATGGACATTAAGGTAAATGGTCACGATACAATCTGCCTTTTTGACTCTGGGAGCACGGAGAGCTTCATCCACCCCAACACGGTGCGGCGTTGCTCTCTCCCAGTCCTGCCTGCGCAACAGCGGATTTCCATGGCCTCCGAGTCCCAGTCGGCGGACATCGGCGGCTACTGCGTGGTGACACTCGTAGTAGACGGGACCGTGTACGATCATTTTAAACTTCTGGTCTTGCCTGACCTCTGCGCTGCCGTCCTGCTGGGGTTAGATTTTCAGTGCCACCTTAAAAGTGTTACGATGGCGTACGGTGGACCCCTCCCCCCACTCACAGTCCGCAGCCAGCAGCTTCCAAACTGCCCGCCGCGCACCAGGTGCAACCTCTCCACACTCAGAGTCACCCCCCCCCAACTGTTTGCTAACCTCACCCCCGACTGTAAGCCCATCGCCACAAAGAGCAGGCGATACAGTGCCGGGGACAGGGTTTTCATTAAAACCGAAGTGGAGCGGCTCCTGAAAGAAGGGATTATTGAGGGCAGCACCAGCCCCTGGCGAGCCCAGGTTGTGGTCATTAAGACCGGCGAGAAGCAGCGTCTGGTCATCGACTACAGCCAGACAATAAATCGCTACACCCTGCTGGACGCCTACCCACTCCCCCGTATAGCTGATATGGTCAACCAGATCGCGCAGTACCGCGTCTTCTCGACCATTGACCTGAAATCAGCGTACCACCAGCTCCCCATCCGCCCTGAGGACCGCCAGTACACTGCCTTTGAGGCAAACGGCCGCCTCTATCACTTCCTTAGGGTTCCCTTTGGCGTCACCAACGGGGTCTCCGTCTTCCAAAGGGAGATGGACCGGATGGTAGATCAAAATGCGTTGCAGGCCACTTTCCCATATCTGGACAATGTGACCATCTGCGGCCGTGACTTGCAGGACCATGACGCAAACCTCGAAAAATTCCTCCGCACCGCCCAACTCCTAAACCTGACATATAACCAGGAGAAGTGCATATTCCGCACAAACCGCCTCGCCATCCTTGGCTGTGTTGTGGAACACGGAGTCATCGGCCCCGACCCCGACCGGATGCGTCCCCTTATGGAACTTCCACTGCCCCACTGCCTCAAGGCCCTGAAGAGGTGCCTAGGGTTTTTCTCCTATTACGCCCAGTGGGTCCCCTACTATGCGGACAAGGCCCGTCCGCTGATCAAGTCCACCTCTTTTCCCTTGACGGCAGAGGCCCGCTTAGCCTTCCACCGTATCAAGGAGGACATTGCCAAAAGCCACCATGCACGCAGTGGACGAATCCATCCCCTTCCAGGTGGAAAGCGATGCGTCCGACTTTGCCCTGGCCGCTACCCTCAATCAGGCGGGGAGACCCGTGGCCTTCTTTTCACGAACCCTCCAAGGCCCGGAGACCAGACACTCCGCTGTTGAGAAGGAGGCCCAGGCGATTGTGGAGGCTGTGCGTCATTGGAGGCACTACCTGGCCGGAAAACGATTTTACCCTGCTCACTGACCAGCGTTCAGTTGCTTTCATGTTTAACAACAAGCAGAGGGGCAAAATCAAAAATGACAAGATCTTGAGGTGGAGAATCGAACTTTCCACCTACAACTACGAGATCTTGTACCGGCCCGGGAAGCTAAATGAACCCCCGGATGCGCTATCGCGTGGCACCTGCGCCAGCGCGCAGATCGATAGACTGCGGGCCCTCCACAATGACCTCTGCCACCCGGGGGTCACCAGGTTTCTTCCACTTCATCAAGGCCCGCAACCTGCCTTACTCTATTGAGGAGGTCAGGACCATGACCAGGAACTGCCAAGTCTGCGCTGAGTGCAAACCGCACTTTTATAGACCAGACAGGGCCCACCTGATAAAAGCCACTCGCCCCTTCGAGCGCCTGAGCGTCGATTTTAAAGGGCCTCTCCCCTCCTCCGACCGCAATGTGTACTTCCTCAATATTATTGATGAGTACTCCCGTTTCCCGTTCGCCTTCCCCTGCCCGGACATGACCAGTGCCACGGTCATTAAATGTCTGAACAACCTCTTCACCCTGTTCGGCTTCCCCAGCTATATCCATAGCGACCGGGGCTCATCGTTTATGAGCGACGAACTCCGTCAGTACCTGCTAACTAGGGGTATTGCCACAAGCAGGACCACCAGTTACAACCCCCGGGGGAACGGACAGGTGGAAAGAGAAAATGCGACAGTTTTGGAAGGCCGTCCTGCTAGCCTTAAAGTCTAGGGGCCTTCCAACTTCCCGCTGGCAGGATGTGCTCCCCGATGCGCTCCACTCTATTCGGTCACTGCTCTGCACTGCCACTAACGCCACCCCTCATGAGAAAATGTTTGTCTTCCCAAGGAAGTCCACATCGGGGACATCGCTACCCCGCCATGGCTGACGTCCCCAGGGCCGGTCCTACTGAGAAGACACGTGAGGACCCATAAAACGGACCCCCTGGTCGAGAGGGTCGACCTCCTCCACGCCAACCCCCAGTATGCTTACATCGCATACCCGGACGGGCGGGAGGACACAGTCTCCATAAGAGACCTTGCACCCTCGGGGGCCGCAGTAACCCACTACCCACTACCACCCCCCGCCACGATCCGATATCCAGCCCCAGCAGACGGCAGGCCTAGGCCCTGCGACCCGCTCGACATCTACGAGGACGACACGCCTGTGCCACAGCCGACGCTGGACTCGACGCCGGAAGCTTCACTACCCCTGCCGTCGCCACGCAGATCACAGCGGCAGACAAGACCTCCGGAGAGACTCCAATACACTAACTTTTAATACACTTCACCCCGCCGGACTCAATTTTAAACAAGGGGTGAATGTGGTAAAACCACTGTTTGTATTCCTGTTTGTCCTGTTTGTATTCCACTGTGTACATGCCTGGACATGCCTCGGCTGACTCCTCCCACAGGTCCTAGTATAAAGGTGACTGCTCCCCAGCCCTTAGTATCATGGACCGGTCGACCACGCGAGGCAGACCTCCATTCTGTTGTTAATAAAAGCCTTTGGTTACTCTTCTAACTCTCAGTCTTTTATGAGTAATTGATAGCGCATCACCCCCCCAGTCGCTCTCTCTTCCCCCCCAGTCGCTCTCTCTTCCCCCCCAGTCGTTCTCTCTTCCCCCCCAGTCGCTCTCTCTTCCCCCCCAGCCGTTCTCTCTTCCCCCCCCAGTCGCTCTCTCTTCCCCCCAAGTCACTCTCTCTCCCCCCCAGTCGCTCTCTCTTCCCCCCAGTCGCTCTCTCTTCCCCCACCCGTCGCTCTCTCTTCCCCCCAGTCGCTCTCTCTTCCCCCCCCGAGTCGCTCTCTCTTCCTCCCCAGTCACTCTCTCTTCCCCCCCCAGTCGCTCTCTCTTCCCCCCCCAGTCGCTCTCTCTTCCCCCCCAGTCGCTCTCTCTTCCCCCCCAGTCGCTCTCTCTTCCCCCCCAGTCGCTCTCTCTTCCCCCCAGTCGCTTTCTCTTCTCCCCCAGTCGCTCTCTCTTCCACCCAGTCGCTCTCTCTTCCACCCAGTCGCTCTCTCTTCCCCCCCAGTCGCTCTCTCTTCCCCCCCAGTCGCTCTCTCTTCCCCCCAGTCGCTCTCTCTTCCCCCCCCACTCGCTCTCTCTCTTCCCCCCACTCGCTCTCTCTCTCCCCCCCACTCGCTCTCTCTCTCTTCCCCCCCACTCGATCTCTCTCTCCCCCCCCACTCGCTCTCTCTCTTCCCCCCCACTCGCGGGGAGCGTGAGGGAGAGGGGGGGGGCAGTGTGAGGGAGGGGGGGGGAGTGTGAGGGAGAGGGGGGTGGAATTGTGAGGGAGAGGGGGGGGAGTGTGAGGGAGAGGGGGGAGTGTGAGGGAGAGGGGGGAGTGTGAGGGAGAGGGGGGGAGTGTGAGGGAGAGTGGGGAGGGAGTTCTCTTCCCCCCCAGTCGCTCTCTCTCCCCACCACAGTCGCTCTCTCTCCCCCCCAGTCGCTCCCTTCCCCCCCTAGTCGCTCTCTCTCTTCCCCCCAAGTAGCTCTCTCCCCCCCAGTCGCTCTCTCTTCCCCCCCAGTCGCTCTCTCTTCCCCCCCAGTCGCTCTCTCTTCCCCCCCAGTCGCTCTCTCTTCCCCCCCAGTCGCTCTCTCTTCCCCCCCAGTCGTTCTCTCTTCCCCCCCCAGTCGCTCTCTCTTCCCCCCCCAGTCGCTCTCTCTTCCCCCCAGTCGCTCTCTCTTCCCCCCAGTCGCTCTCTCTTCCCCCCCAGTTGCTCTCTCTTCCCCCCCAGTCGCTCTCTCTTCCCCCCAGTCGCTCTCTCTTCCCCCCAGTCGCTTTCTCTTCCACCCCAGTAGCTCTCTCTTCCCCCCCATTCGCTCACTCTTCCCCCCCAGTCGCTCTCTCTTCCCCCCCAGTCGCTCTCTCTTCCCCCCCAGTCCGCTCTCTCTTCCCCCCCAGTCGCTCTCTCTTCCCCCCCCACTCGCTCTCTCTCTCTTCCCCCCCACTCGCTCTCTCTCTTCCCCCCAGACGCTCTCTCTCTTCCCCCCCCACTCGATCTCTCTCTCCCCCCCACTCGCTCTCTTTCTTCCCCCCCACTCGCGGGGAGTGTGAGGGAGAGGGGGGGCAGTGTGAGGGGGGGGAGTGTGAGGGAGAGGGGGGTGGAATTGTGAGGGAGAGAGGGGGGTAGTGTGAGGGAGAGGGGGGGAGTGTGAGGGAGAGGGGGGAGTGTGAGGGAGAGGGGGGGAGTGTGAGGGAGAGGGGGGGAGTGTGAGGGAGAGGGGGGAGGGAGTTCTCTTCCCTCCCCAGTCGCTCTCTCTCCCCACCACAGTCGTTCTCTCTCCCCCCCAGTCGCTCTCTTCCACCCCCAGTCGCTCTCTCTCTTCCCCCCAAGTCGCTCTCTCCCCCCCAGTCGCTCTCTCTTTCCCCCCCAGTCGCTCTCTCTTCCCCCCCAGTCGCTCTCTCTTCCCCCCAGTCGCTCTCTCTTCCCCCCCAGTCGCTCTCTCTTCCCCCCCAATCGCTCTCTCTTCCCCCCCAGTCGCTCTCTCTTCCCCCCCAGTCGCTCTCTCTTCCCCCCAGTCGCTCTCTCTTCCCCCCCAGTCGCTCTCTCTTCCCCCCCAAGTCGCTCTCTCTTCAGCCCAGTCGCTCTCTATTCCCCCCCAGTCGCTCCCTCTTCCCCCCCAGTCGCTGTCTCTTCCCCCCCAGTCGCTCTCTCTCTTCCCCCCCAGTCGCTCTCTCTTCCCCCCAGTCGCTCTCTCTTCCCCCCCAGTCGCTTTCTCTTCCCCCCCAGTTGCTCTCTCTTCCCCCCAGTCGCTCTCTCTTCCCCCCCCAGTCGCTCTCTCTTCCCCCCAGTCGTTCTCCCTTCCCCCCAGTCGCTCTCTCTTCCCCCCCAGTCGTTCTCTCTTCCCCCCCAGTCCGCTCTCTCTCTTCCCCCCACTCGCTCTCTCTCTCTCCCCCCCACTCGCTCTCTCTCTCTTCCCACCCACTCGATCTCTCTCTCCCCCCCCACTCGCTCTCTCTCTTCCCCCCCCACTCGCGGGGAGTGTGAGGGAGAGGGGGGGCAGTGTGAGGGAGGGGAGGGGAGTGTGAGGGAGAGGGGGGTGGAATTGTGAGGGAGAGGGGGGGAGTGTGAGGGAGAGGGGGGGAGTGTGAGGGAGAGGGGGGAGTGTGAGGGAGAGGGAGGGAGAGGGGGGGAGTGTGAGGGAGAGGGGGGGAGGGAGTTCTCTTCCACCCCCAGTCGCTCTCTCTCCCCACCACAGTCGCTCTCTCTCCCCCCCAGTCGCTCTCTTCCCCACCCCCAGTCGCGCTCTCTCTTCCCCCCAAGTCGCTCTCTCCCCCCCAGTCGCTCTCTCTTCCCCCCCAGTCGCTCTCTCTTCCCCCCCAGTCGCTCTCTCTTCCCCCCCAGTCGCTCTCTCTTCCCCCCCAGTCGCTCTCTCTTCCCCCCCAGTCGATCTCTCTTCCCCCCCAGTCGCTCTCTCTTCCCCCCAGTCACTCTCTCTTCCCCCCCAGTCGTTCTCTCTTCCCCCCCAGTCGCTCTCTCTTCCCCCCAGTCGCTCTCTCTTCCCCCCCAGTCGCTCTCTCTTCCCCGCCAGTCGCTCTCTCTTCCCCCCAGCCGCTCTCTCTTCCCCCCAGTCGCTCTCTCTTCCCCCCAGTCGCTCTCTCTTCCCCCCCAGTCGCTCTCTCTTCCCCCCCAGTCGCTCTCTCTTCCCCCCCAGTCGCTCTCTCTTCCCCCCAGTCGCTCTCTCTTCCCCCCAGTCGCTCTCTCTTCCCCCCAGTCGCTCTCTCTTCCCCCCCAGTCGCTCTCTCTTCACCCCCAGTCGCTCTCTCTTCCCCCCCAGTCGCTTTCTCTTCCCCCCCAGTCGCTCTCTCTTCCCCCCCAGTCGCTCTCTCTTCCCCCCCAGTCGCTCTCCCTTCCCGCCAGTCGCTCTCTCTTCCCCCCCAGTCGCTCTCTCTTCCCCCCCAGTCGCTTTCTCTTATCCCCAGTCGCTCTCTCTTCCCCCCAGTCGCTCTCTCTCTTCCCCCCAGTCGCTCTCTCTTCCCCCCCAGTCGCTCTCTCTTCCCCCCCAGTCGCTCTCTCTTCCCCCCCACTCGCTCTCTCTTCCCCCCCCACTCGCTCTCTCTTCCCCCCCACTCGCTCTCTCTTCCCCCCAGTCGCTCTCTCTTCCCCCCCAGTCGCTCTCTCTCTTCCCCCCCCACTCGATCTCTCTCTCCCCCCCACTCGCTCTCTCTCTTCCCCCCCACTCGCGGGGAGTGTGAGGGAGAGGGGGGGGGGCAGTGTGAGGGGGGGGAGTGTGAGGGAGAGGGGGATGGAATTGTGAGGGAGAGGGGGGTGGAATTGTGAGGGAGAGGGGGGGGAGTGTGAGGGAGAGGGGGGGAGTGTGAGGGAGAGGGGGGAGTGTGAGGGAGAGGGGGGGAGTGTGAGGGAGAGGGGGGGAGTGTGAGGGAGAGGGGGGAGGGAGTTCTCTTCCCCCCCCAGTCGCTCTCTCTCCCCACCACAGTCGCTCTCTCTCACCCCCAGTCGCTCTCTCTCTCCCCCCAGTCGCTCTCTCTCTCCCCCCCAGTCGCTCTCTCTCTTCCCCCCAGTCGCTCTCTCTTCCCCCCAGTCGCTCTCTCTTCCCCCCCGTCGCTCTCTCTTCCCCCCCAGTCGCTCTCTCTTACCCCCCCAGTCGCTCTCTCTTCCCCACCAGTCGCTCTCTCTTCCCCCCAGTCGCTCTCTTCCCCCCCCAGTCGCTCTCTCTTCCCCCCAGTCACTCTCTCTCCCCCCCAGTCGCTCTCTCTTCCCCCCAGTCGCTCTCTCTCCCCCCCCCCGTCGCTCTCTCTTCCCCCCCAGTCGCTCTCTCTTCCCCCCCAGTTGCTCTCTCTTCCCCCCCGAGTCGCTTTCTCTTCCCCCCTCAGTCGCTCTCTCTTCCCCCCCAGTCGCTCTCTCTTCCCCCCCCAGTCGCTCTCTCTTCCCCCCAGTCGCTCTCTCTTCCCCCCCAGTCGCTCTCTCTTCCCCCCCAGTCGCTTTCCCTTCCCCCCCAGTAGCTCTCTCTACCCCCAGTCGCTCTCTCTTACCCCGCAGTCGCTCTCTTCCCCCCCCAGTCGCTCTCTCTTCCCCCCCCAGTCACTCTCTCTCCCCCCCAGTCGCTCTCTCTTCCCCCCAGTCGCTCTCTCTTCCCCCCCCGTCGCTCTCTCTTCCCCCCCAGTCGCTCTCTCTTCCCCCCCAGTTGCTCTCTCTTCCCCCCCAGTCGCTCTCTCTTCCCCCCCAGTCGCACTCTCTTCCCCCCCAGTCGCTCTCTCTTCCCCCCACTCGCTCTCTCTCTCCCCCCCACTCGCTCTCTCTGCTCTCTCTCTCTTCCCCCCACTCGATCTCTCTCTCCCCCCCACTCGCTCTCTCTCTTCCCCCCCACTCGCGGGAGTGTGAGGGAGAGGGGGGGGCAGTGTGAGGGAGGGGGGGGAGTGTGAGGGCGAGCGGGGTGGAATTGTGAGGGAGAGGGGGGGAGTGTGAGGGAGAGGGGGGGAGTGTGAGGGAGAGGGGGGAGTGTGAGGGAGAGGGGGGTAGTGTGAGGGAGAATGGGGAGGGAGTTCTCTTCCCGCCCCAGTCGCTCTCTCTCCCCACCACAGTCGCTCTCTCTCCCCCCAGTCGCTCCCTTCCCCCCCCAGTCGCTCTCTCTCTTCCCCCCAAGTAGCTCTCTCCCCCCCAGTCGCTCTCTCTGCCCCCCCCAGTCGCTCTCTCTTCCCCCCCAGTCGCTCTCTCTTCCCCCCCAGTCGCTCTCTCTTCCCCCCCCAGTCGCTCTCTCTTCCCCCCCAGTCGTTCTCTCTTCCCCCCCAGTCGCTCTCTCTTCCCCCCCGAGTCGCTCTCTCTTCCTCCAGTCGCTCTCACTCCTCCCCCCCGTCGCTCTCTCTTCCCCCCCAGTCGCTCTCTCTTCCCCCCCAGTCGCTCTCTCTTCCCCCCAGTCGCTTTCTCTTCCCCCCCAGTCGCTTTCTCTTCCCCCCAGTCGCTCTCTCTTCCCACCCAGTCGCTCACTCTTCCCCCCCAGTCGCTCTCTCTTCCCCCAGTCGCTCTCTCTTCCCCCTCACTCGCTCTCTCTCCCTTCCCCCCCACTCGCTCTCTCTCTTCCCCCCCACTCGCTCTCTCTCTTCCCCCCAGTCGCTCTCTCTCTTCCCCCCCACTCGATCTCTCTCTCCCCCCCACTCGCTCTCTCTCTTCCCCCCCACTCGCGGGGAGTGTGAGGGAGAGGGGGTGCAGTGTGAGGCGGGGGGGGGAGTGTGAGGGAGAGGGGGGTGGAATTGTGAGGGAGAGGGGGGGGCAGTGTGAGGGAGAGGGGGGGAGTGTGAGGGAGAGGGGGGAGTGTGAGGGAGAGGGGGGGAGTGTGAAGGAGAGGGGGGAGTGTGAGGGAGAGGGGGGAGGGAGTTCTCTTCCCTCCCCAGTCGCTCTCTCTCCCCACCACAGTCGCTCTCTCTCCCCCCAGTCGCTCTCTTCCCCACCCCAGTCGCTCTCTCTCTTCCCCCCAAGTCGCTCTCTCCCCCCCAGTCGCTCTCTCTTCCCCGCAGTCGCTCTCTCTTCCCCCCCAGTCGCTCTCTCTTCCCCCCCAGTCGCTCTCTCTTCCCCCCCAGTCGCTCTCTCTTCCCCCCCAGTCACTCTCTCTTCCCCCCAGTCGCTCTCTCTCTCCCCCCAGTCGCTTTCTCTCCCCCCAGTCGCTCTCTCTTCCCCCCAGTCGCTCTCTCTTCCCCCCCAGTCGCTCTCTCTTTCCCCCCAGTCGCTCTCTCTTCCCCCAGTCGCTCTCTCTTCCCCCCAGTCGCTCTCTCTTCCCCCCCAGTCGCTCTCTCTCTTCCCCCCACTCGCTCTCTCTCTCCCCCCCACTCGCTCTCTCTTCCCCCCAGTCGCTCTCTCTTCCCCCCCAGTCGCTCTCTCTTCCCCGCCAGTCGCTCTCTCTTCCCCCCAGCCGCTCTCTCTTCCCCCCAGTCGCTCTCTCTTCCCCCCAGTCGCTCTCTCTTCCCCCCGAGTCGCTCTCTCTTCCCCCCCAGTCGCTCTCTCTTCCCCCCCAGTCGCTCTCTCTTCCCCCCCAGTCGCTCTCTGTTCCCCCCCAGTCGTTCTCTCTTCCCCCCCCAGTCGCTCTCTCTTCCGCCCAGTCGCTCTCTCTTCCCCCCCAGTCGCTCTCTCTTCCCCCCAGTCGCTCTCTCTTCCCCCCCAGTCGCTCTCTCTTCCCCCCCAGTCGCTCTCTCTTCCCCCCAGTCGCTCTCTCTTCCCCCCCAGTCGCTCTCTCTTCCCCCCCAGTCGCTGTCTCTTCCCACCCAGTCGCTTTCTCTACCCCCCCAGTCGCTCTCTCTTCCCCCCCAGTCGCTCTCTCTTCCCCCCCAGTCGCTCTCTCCTTCCCCCCAGTCGCTCTCTCTTCCCCCCAGTCGCTCTCTCTTCCCCCCCGTCGCTTTCTCTTCCCCCCCAGTTGCTCTCTCTTCCCCCAGTCGCTCTGTCTTCCCCCCCAGTCGCTCTCTCTTCCCCCCAGTCGCTCTCTCTTCCCCCCCAGTCGCTCTCTCTTCCCCCCCACTCGCTCTCTCTTCCCCCCAGTTGCTCTCTCTTCCCCCCCAGTCGCTCTCTCTCTTCCCCCCCACTCGATCTCTCTCTCCCCCCCACTCGCTCTCTCTCTTCCCCCCCCACTCGCGGGGAGTGTGAGGGAGAGGGGGGTGCAGTGTGAGGGGGGGGGAGTGTGAGGGAGAGGGGGGTGGAATTGTGAGGGAGAGGGGGGGGAGTGTGAGGGAGAGGGGGGGAGTGTGAGGGAGAGGGGGGAGTGTGAGGGAGAGGGGGGGAGTGTGAGGGAGAGGGGTGGTGTCTGAGGGAGAGGGGGGAGGGAGTTCTCTTCCCCCCCAGTCGCTCTCTCTCCCCACCACAGTCGCTCTCTCTCCCCCCAGTCGCTCTCTCTCTCCCCCCCAGTCGCTCTCTCTTCCCCCCCAGTCGCTCTCTCTTCCCCCCAGTCGCTCTCTCTTCCCCCCCGTCGCTCTCTCCTCCCCCCCAGTCGCTCTCTCTTACCCCCCCAGTCGCTCTCTCTTCCCCCCCCAGTCGCTCTCTCTTCCCCCCCAGTCGCTCTCTCTTCCCCCCAGTCGCTCTCTCTTCCCCCCCCAGTCGCTCTCTCTTCCCCCCCCAGTCACTCTCTCTCCCCCCCAGTCGCTCTCTCTTCCCCCCAGTCGCTCTCTCTTCCCCCCGCCGCTCTCTCTTCCCCCCAGTCGCTCTCTCTTCCCCCCCAGTCGCTCTCTCTTCCCCCCCAGTCGCTCTCTCTTCCCCCCCCGAGTCGCTCTCTCTTCCCCCCTCAGTCGCTCTCTCTTCCCCCCACCCAGTCGCTCTCTCTTCCCCCCCAGTCGCTCTCTCTTCCCCCCCCAGTCGCTCTCTCTTCCCCCCCAGTCGCTCTCTCTTCCCCCCCAGTCGCTTTCTCTTCCCCCCCAGTAGCTCTCTCTACCCCCAGTCGCTCTCTCTTCCCCCCAGTCGCTCTCTCTTCCCCCAGTCGCTCTCTCTCCCCCAGTCGCTCTCTCTTCCCCCCCAGTCGCACTCTCTTCCCCCCCAGTCGCTCTCATCTTCCCCCCACTCGCTCTCTCTCTCCCCCCCACTCGCTCTCTCTCTCCCCCCCACTCGCTCTCTCTCTCTTCCCCCCACTCGATCTCTCTCTCCCCCCCCACTCGCTCTCTCTCTTCCCCCCCACTCGCGGGGAGTGTGAGGGAGAGGGGCGGGCAGTGTGAGGGAGGGGGGGGAGTGTGAGTTAGAGGGGGGTGGAATTGTGAGGGAGAGGGGGGGAGTGTGAGGGAGAGGGGGGGCGTGTGAGGGAGAGGGGGGAGTGTGAGGGAGAGGGGGTGAGTGTGAGGGAGAGTGGGGAGGGAGTTCTCTTCCCCCCCCCAGTCGCTCTCTCTCCCCACCACAGTTGCTCTCTCTCCCCCCCAGTCGCTCCCTTCCCCCCCCAGTCGCTCTCTCTCTTCCCCCCAAGTAGCTCTCTCCCCCCCAGTCGCTCTCTCTTCCCCCCCAGTCGCTCTCTCTTCCCCCCCAGTCGCTCTCTCTTCCCCCTCAGTCACTCTCTCTTCCCCCCAGTCGCTCTCTCTTCCCCCCCAGTCGCTCTCTCTTTCCCCCCAGTCGCTCTCTCTTCCCCCCCAGTCGCTCTCTCTTCCCCCCCGTCGCTCTCTCTTCCCCCCCCAGTCGCTCTCTCTTCCCCCCCAGTCGCTCTCTCTTCCCCCCAGTCGCTCTCTCTTTTCCCCCCCCAGTCGCTCTCTCTTCCCCCCAGTCGCTCTCTCTTCCCCCCCAGTCGCTCTCTCTTCCCCCCCAGTCGCTTTCTCTTCCCCCCCCAGTCGCTCTCTCTTCCCCCCCAGTCGCTCACTCTTCCCCCCCAGTCGCTCTCTCTTCCCCCCCAGTCGCTCTCTCTTCCCCCCCAGTCGCTCTCTCTTCCACCCAGTCGCTCTCTCTTCCCCCCAGTCGCTCTCTTCTTCCCCCCCACTCGCTCTCTCTCTCTTCCCCCCCACTCGCTCTCTCTCTTCCCCCCAGTCGCTCTCTCTCTTCCCCCCCCACTCGATCTCTCTCTCCCCCCCCACTCGCTCTCTCTCTTCCCCCCCACTCGCGGGGAGTGTGAGGGAGAGGGGGGGCAGTGTGAGGCGGGGGGGGGAGTGTGAGGGAGAGGGGGGTGGAATTGTGAGGGGGGGGGGTAGTGTGAGGGAGAGGGGGGGAGTGTGAGGGAGAGGGGGGAGTGTGAGGGAGAGGGGGGGAGTGTGAAGGAGAGGGGGGAGTGTGAGGGAGAGGGGGGGAGGGAGTTCTCTTCCCTCCCCAGTCGCTCTCTCTCCCCACCACAGTCGCTCTCTCTCCCCCCAGTCGATCTCTTCCCCCCCAGTCGCTCTCTCTCTTCCCCCCAAGTCGCTCTCTCCCCCCCAGTCGCTCTCTCTTCCCCCCAGTCGCTCTCTCTTCCCCCCCAGTCGCTCTCTCTTCCCCCCAGTCGCTCTCTCTTCCCCCCCAGTCGCTCTCTCTTCCCCCGCAGTCGCTCTCTCTTCCCCCCCAGTCGCTCTCTCTTCCCCCCAGTCGCTCTCTCTTCCCCCCAGTCGCTCTCTCTTCCCCCCCAGTCGCTCTCTCTTCCCCCCAG
Source organism: Somniosus microcephalus (assembly GCF_052327205.1). Taxonomy (NCBI): domain Eukaryota; kingdom Metazoa; phylum Chordata; class Chondrichthyes; order Squaliformes; family Somniosidae; genus Somniosus; species Somniosus microcephalus. The sequence goes on from NW_028226534.1 coordinate 34,352, forward strand.
TCGCTCTCTCTTCCCCCCCAGTCGCTCTCGCTTCCCCCCCAGTCGCTTTCTCTTCCCCCCCCAGTCGCTCTCTCTTCCCCCCCAGTCGCTC
>NW_028226535.1:0-34294 GCF_052327205.1 Somniosus microcephalus
AAGCACACACATCCACCCAGCTTTGTGTCATCTGCAAATTTGGAGATATTACATCTAGTTCCCTCGTCTAGATCATTAATATATATTGTGAATAGCTGAGGTCCAAGGACCGATCCCTGCGGTACCCCACTAGTCACTGCCTGCCACTCGGAAAAAGACCCATTTATTCCAACTCTTTGCTTCCTGTCTGCCAACCAGTTCTCTATCCAAGTCAGTATCTTACCCCCAAACCCATGTGCTGTAACTTTAAATGCTAATCTCTTATGCGGGACCTTATCAAAAGCCTTCTGAAAATCCAAATACACCACATCCACTGGTTCTCCCATATCTATTCTACCAGTTACATTCTCAAAAAATTCCAGTATTCAGTTCAATTCAATTCAATTCAATTTAATTTGTCATATATGCAGCAGACGTGTGTACTGCACAATGAAATGTTGATTTTTACGAGTCCTCCCAACATTGGAACAAATATGGCATAACAATGATAAAAATACCAATAGAAATACTAATAGAAAGGCAATAATAATAAATAAAACAACAGTAATAAATAATAATAAATTAATCGTTCATGACTCTTATGGATTAGTCTTAAGTAGATTAGTCAAGCATGATTTACCTTTTGTAAATCCATGTTGACTTTGTCCGATCCTATCACTGTTTTCCAAGTGCTCTGCTATTACATCTTTTATAATGGACTCTAGCATTTTCCCCACTACCGATGTCAGGCTTACTGGTCTATAATTCCCCGTTTGCTCTCTACCACCTTTTTTGAATAGTGGTGTGGAAATGTGAATAAAATGGACGATGAATTGACTTACAAAAATGGCTTCGCACAAGGAAAATCTAGATTAGATTAAAGAGCAGCCCCAGCTTTGCAAAGTGCAAAGCTAGCAGAAAAGAGAGACACCTGCCCCAGCCTGCGGCCAAGTGTTAACGAGCAATAAAGGTCACTGAAAGGGCTTAACTGCTAGCTAGAAGATGATTGACTAGCTATTGTGCGGTGCCCAATCACGATCCGGTACTTCAGGAAGGCATATGCAGCAGTGAGACAAGTCAGGACTTGCCCGCCAGACTGAAGACCAGATCATGGCCAAACTGAAAGGGCTTAAGTGATCCCCATTGGAGAATGCTTGTTGCCAGGGAAGTGATGTAATGACCCTTGTCCCACTGTATAAAAGGGGCTTCCCTACCGGTATTCGCTCTTAGCCAGAAGACGTGTGGATCATCAAGAGAGCCAGACACCTTCCGGGGACGTAAATGCTGGCAACACGTGCCTAACCTGGTGTGACTCTCGGGAGACGAATGTACTGTGAAAGACCTCAATATACTGTGTGACCACTGCGAACAGTTGGAAGTAATAAAATGTTGTTTTAACTCTCCGAACCCTCGAGCCTGAAATCATTCTTTGTACTATGGAACTCAAGACGAGGACCAGGAAAACCTGGTTCTAACAACTTGGCGTAGTCGGCAGGATCGCAAGACATCAAGAAAGGGGAAAAAGGTAAGCACTATAATTTATTGTGCCCTTTTTGCACCCTGTCTCTGCAATCTTTATTGAATGAACCAACCGGGTAGCGTACCCTCTGGCTGGTGGTTAACGGAGCACAGTGTCCCATTGCTAGCACGCGACAGAGTCCGGGACTCTAATCTATCGATAAACTTATTCGTTAAGTCTACGACCTGTGGCAACATGACAGAACCAAGTAAAAAACCAACAACGGAAAAAGGTGGCAAAGCCCCTCCCAAAACCACGTTAGAAGAAATAGTAATCCAACTTAAACAGTATATAGAAAGTACATTCGATGTCCCACAACATGAATATAATATCGAACAAAAATTTGGTGCCTCAAAAGGACAATGGTCCCTTGATGATGATATAAAAAGAGCATGGGGCAAGACCACCCGTATGAAAGGAGGGAAAAGAAAAACAGGCTGGGTATTGGCCACCTTGAAACAGTGTAGGCAGAGAGGAGAAATAACTCGGAAGGCGGCAGAGGCCAAAGAAAAAGAACAAAAAACAGCTCTCCATGAACAAATAACAAAATACAAAACCGAGTTAGAGAAACACCAAAAATGCCTTGAAAAAGCGAACGAAAGAGCAGAAAAGTGGAAGGCAAAAATCAAGAAGGAAAGGGAGGCACAGGGAAAGCCCAAAAGTGGTGATGATTACCCCAACGCCCTTGTACCCTACCTATCCTGCAGCCCCCCCTACAGCCCCTCCGGCATATGAACAGCCCACGCCCCAACCCCGATCAAACGAAGCCCATATTGTTAAAATAAATACTCCTCTTATGGACTCATCAGACGAAGATATAACCGAGAAACCAGCCCCACGCCTTGCCCCCATCAGGTTACAAAAACATGAAGTAGGCGGCCGAAATCTCCGAATTTATACCTATTACCCGGCCAAACCAAAAGATATAGATCAATGGGCAACTGATATGCCGCACCCAAAGAAAAGCGGAGTAAAAGCCTGGCAGTTCTTGGAATGAAAAAGAACAATCTATAACCTGCACCCATTTGATGGATGCCAGGTTATAGCAGTAGTAGTAAATATGGCCGTCACCAGACGAGCAAACGCCCTACTTAACGCAGCCAGACAAGCACACCAAGTGGCATTAGCGGCGCATCAAGCAGCCAACCCACCTCCAGCTGCCGGAGCCGCACTCCCTGCCGTACCACCTCCAGCTCCACCAGTCCTAATAGTCCCCCCTGACCTAGCTATGATAGAATCAGAATCCGATAGGACAGAAGGGTGGACGGCCATTAGAAATTGGCTACAGGAAAGGGGCCCGACCAATCCAGACTGGTCCAAAATAGCCTCCTGTGTCCAAAAAGAAAAAGAAGACCCCAATGACTTCGCCGTTAGTTTCGCTAACCAGTGGGTAGAGTACTCTGGCATGGGACAGAATACCGAAGCAGAGGTGGATGCCTGCACCCATGAACCATTGAAAAACGCATTTATGAATGGTTTGAGACCTGACCTGGCAAAATTGGTAAAATTAACAATGGCAAACTGGAAAACAAACACAGTTTCTTTTGCGAACCTGACCCAACAAGCCATAACCCAGGATAGAGAACACTGTGCCAATCTCCGAGTCATGAAACTAAACCCCCCAGAGTGAGCAAGCTCTGCACCCCCCTCGGGAAACCCAGATAAGAAACCAGGCACTTGCTACAAATGTGGGAAAGAGGGACACTGGGCTAGAACATGCCGAGTGGGCAACAGGGGTAGAGGAAGAAGCAATAACGGAGGAAGAGGTGGGGGAGGACAATGGCAAGGACAGGCAGTCCCAGATAATCAACCCGGCACAAATCCGTGGCAGACCCTGGGTGCCACCGGCCTGTATGACACCCAGACAATTACCCCCTCCCCACCGACCCTTAGCCCTGGAGAGATGGCGATGGTAGAAATGTACCGGAACTCAAACTCCACCGGAAGGGAAACCTTCGATAGCATGGCCCGACAGCAAGCAAAAAACCAATAGACCCCACCAACGAACCCCCGAAGGTAGAGGTACCTTGGTGTAAGAATTTGCAATAATTTACAGTTCTGAAGATTCATGTTTTTGATTAAAGGATCCCTGAGCGATGTGCTTTTAACTTTCCAGGGATAAAATGGCTGTCACCACATGGCCGAAGACAAGGACAATGCTTTGTTTCCAAAGCAACTGAATGATATTAGCATTTGTTTAGATACACCTGAAACTGCAGAAGAGACGTTTGCACCTTGAATGGGAAGCGTTAACTTTAAATGGGTTTCCAATCACCCAGTACTGGACTATAGAGCAGATGTATCTCCCTTTTGTTTCAGCAAAGGGAGCTCTGAAAATCACATTAACTCAATCTAACCACTTTGAGTTAGCCTATCACAGCTTTGGGGTTAATTTTGCTCACAGCCCTGGCAAGGCAGGATGTGAGGGGCTCACCAGGTATAAAAAAAAGGGCTGAGAAGCCAGCTCTTGGCTCTTGACTTCCTGGGATGATAAGGTGAGCTCTCTCTCTCTCTCTCTCTCTCTCTCTTCGCTGGACCATGTGAGCAGAGATTTTCTGACTCTCAACAGGGCTGTGATGAAATATTCCATTCATCACTGCCTGTGACTGTGGTTGGTTTCAGGTTTCAGTTCCCTTACCTCAGTTCCGTCTCCTCACCATTGTATTGTATATTGTAATGTATTGTGTGTAGGGCTCCGCCCATACCTGGCCCCTATGTAAGCAAGCTCAGTCTGGCCTCATATCCAGTACTGCAGACCTCCAGATGGAAGATACCTCTCTCCACTGCATGTTACCTTCTAAGTTAATAAAAGCCTTGTTTTGTTTCGCTAACATTGAGTCTTGGAATTATTGAGGCACATCAAAGGCAACCTAGCAGGAGTTAAGGGGGGATGGTGATTTAAGGGAATTGCTAAGATTGTTTAAATACATTGTAGCCATTGTATCCCTCGTTTTTGCCGTGTTTACCCCCTTGATATATAGTTTTACAATTTTACTGTGTTCGTGTGGGATAGTTTGATATTGTGATTATAGTTTCTTTTAGTTAATAAAGATTGATATTTTTCTCTCATCCAAACCACGTGTTCCGTTTTAATATCATTAATTATAAGTTCCTCCACTCAGAACTAAAGGAGGGGTAGCGATTCGAAACTGCTGTTTGTAAATTGGTTTAGAGTGCAGCAGCAAAAAGGACTGCTGGCCAGGTAGATTACCTTAAACCAGTTTAAAGGAAGCCCCCGTAATCCTTACAATGGCGAGCCAGGTAGGAGTGGAGGCAGTTTTTGATTTAATAAATGGTCTGGATCTGGTGAAAGCATCAGCTCTTGTTTCTCTCGTTGTTTTCAGTATGTGGGTAGCCCTGCGGATGTTAGCAGCAGCGTGTAGGCTGACCTATCGGGGTATAGGTGGTTGGGTTAGGAAGGTTGTGAAGAGAGAGCAGGAGGAAAGGTTTAGGGAAGCAAAGGCAGCTTATAAGCTGGCCTGTGCCCTAAGGTATGAGGAAGCAGATCATGGCCCCTGTAGGGCAGAGATAGAAAGCCTTAACATGGCTTTAAATGCATCAAGGGGGATGATTTGTCTGATCAGCCCGAAGGCAGGTCAGCTGGATTTTACTAGCAGCCCAAATCAAACCGCCCCACAGGCAACACCCAGGGAAAGGCTGGCTAGGGAATTAGAGATCCCAAGACAGCAGCCCACAGCTCCGGGTTTTGAGGAGCTCTGGCAGCGAGGAGAGGTGGACAATGGGGTGGTAGGAGAACACCAGCAGATCCCGCTAGGCAGGCAGGGACCAGGACCAGTGTACCCCCTCCAACAACGGAGGTACGGTCCGCCCGTGAGGAGTGAGCCTGAGAATAGGAATCCTCAGCCCACAGCAAGTTCGAGTTCACAGGCAAGCACTGTGGCTTGTGTGGGGGGAGGAGCCATTCATATTCAGAATAACCTGTTCAAGCCAGGGAACAGGAGAGGAGAGTTCTCGGACCCCTGTAGAGCAGGCCCAGTAGCAGAAATCCAGGACAAGGGAGGCACGCAGGGGATAGTTTTGGCCTCAGGAAAAAGGCAGGTCCAAAATTCCCCAGTTAAAGCCACCTGGGTGACGGAACATGAGTTTGTTGTCCATGCAAGTTCAAGTTCACAGCCTACAAAAACAGGAACTGTGACTTGTTTCCAGGGAAAAGCAGACAAACCCAGAGAGAGATTTGCACCGGCAGGCTGCCAGGTACATTATACAGTGCGGGCTATTTGGACATGGGGGAGCAGGTTCCCAGCCAGCTGGGGCTGTGACCCAAGCTCAGGGTCCGCCAGCCAAAGTTTCCCCCATAGAGACACCCCTCAGAAGGTCTCAGCGGGTGCCCCAGCCTAAGAAAGCATGGTCATCCACTTTACAGTGGAGTAGGGCGGTTTCCCGAGCCAGGGAGAAGCCAGAGAACAGAGGCCCCCACTCAACAGCCATAAGCTGCGAGGGACCAGAGACAGGAGGCAGTCCAGCTTCGCTGCAGTCAGCAGCAATCTGCGACAGTGCCAGAGATTAGACTGGCCGTCCGGAGACGGGCGGCATTTGTAATTATAGCTATGTGTGTGTATATAGCGTGTTTTTAAGGTATTTTAAGTTTTGTTGATTTAACTAGTTTTAAGTTAAAGCAAAGAGTTTAAGTTCACATGTGTGCCAAATGTTTGTATTTTGGTCCGAGGTCGAGGGACCCGACCATGTCTCCACCTAAGGCAGCAGGTCAGTGAGACCTGGCTGCATGTCCCTTTTAAGTTTTTGCAGGAGATGGGAAAATGAAGCAGCCATGTTCGCCCAGCCCGAGCTGGACATCGAATGAAGATACGGAATGTTGGGGATCACCTCGCCACTGGACGAATCCAGGAGACCCCGCAGCGATCTTCGGGAAAAACCGGACAGAGTCTGGAGGAACTTGCCTACTCCTCCTATGGGGAGGAGATGGCCCCAGCTGGGTGGGGCATGGCCCCCAACCCAGCACTATCCTGACCGAAGTTCACGTGCGGGGGACCTTGCTGTCAAGGAGTCACGATGGGGAAGCGCGGGCGCCTTGTGATAGGGACGCGTTCCCCGGGGGTGGGTGGTGATGGCCCAGGAATGATTGTATAGAGGAGGGGGAGACCCAAGAGTCACGTGGGTGCGGTCGGGGGAGGGAGGAACCCACCCGGGGGCCCACGGGCAAAGAAGATAAGTTGTGGCTGGGAAGGATGAGTGGGTGGCCGGATCGGTGTGGGGCCAGGGAGTGCCGCCACACAGGCACCCATCATTTTCTGCAGCCAGTCGAGGGAAGACGGGAGGGGGAGGGACTGGGAGTCATGAGATCCCATACTCCCCGGTCTTGGTCTGTGGAAGGTAATTTTAAACGTGAGGGGTACCCCGCCTCCACAAAAGGACAAGGGAACGGCTCGGGGCTGGCGGAACAGGCTGGTCGGTAAATCCATTCTGCCTGTTTTAAAGTTTAAGCTGATCATAGGGGGGTGGAAGGTACTTTTACTGCCCGAGTGGGAGGAGCAATACCCACTCGAATTTCGCAACCCATCATCGGCACGTGATGATCGGGGTTCATTTAAGCATGTTGTTTAATGATTTTTTGTATTTTGTGTTGCAGCCCCAAGTTGAGCAGAGGCGTGAGGTCCTCTCCGTGCTTAGGACCAGTTTGTGACAACTCCAAGTTGAGCAGAGGCGTAGGACCCTCTCCGTGCTTGCGATAATTTTTGAGTACATTGTGTAACTAAGATTGCAACATTTTGTAATAACTTATGATGTAAAAAAAAAAGGTGATTGTAAATTTGGTTTACACTGTATAATTTTACAAGCGTGTAGGGGTATGAGACCCCTTAGTGAAAACTGAAGTATCTGTAAGATGCCCACCGTACCATGGTTTTTTTCTTGAATTTAAGGGGAATAGATGGGACGGGGATCAGTGGCAGATAGCTATTAGGTAAATACAGGGGATGGTTGTTTGTGGGGGGTCAGAAATCATTGCTCATTTCTTCAAGAGAATACTACAAGCAAGCTGGAAGTATCCAAGGGCGGACTGTAAGAATTCGCAATAATTTACAGTTCTGAAGATTCATGTTTTTGATTAAAGGATCCCTGAGCGATGTGCTTTTAACTTTCCAGGGATAAAATGGCTGTCACCACATGGCCGAAGACAAGGACAATGCTTTGTTTCCAAAGCAACTGAATGCTATTAGCATTTGTTTAGATACACCTGAAACTGCAGAAGAGACGTTTGCACCTTAAATGGGAAGCGTTAACTTTAAATGGGTTTCCAATCACCCAGTACTGGACTATAGAGCAGATGTATCTCCCTTTTGTTTCAGCAAAGGGAGCTCTGAAAATCACATTCACTCAATCTAACCACTTTGAGTTAGCCTATCACAGCTTTGGGGTTAATTTTGCACACAGCCCTGGCAAGGCAGGATGTGAGGGGCTCACCAGGTATAAAAAAAAGGGCTGAGCATCCAGCTCGCTCTCTTGACTCTTGGCTCTTGACTTCCTGGGACGATAAGGTGAGCTCTCTCTCTTTCTCTCTCTCTCTCTCTCTTCGCTGGACCATGTGAGCAGAGATTTTCTGACTCTCAACAAGGCAACCTAGCAGGAGTTAAGGGGGATGGTGATTTAAGGGAATTGCTAAGATTGTTTAAATACATTGTAGCCATTGTACCCCTCGTTTTTGCCGTGTGTAACCCCTTGATACATAGTTTTACAATTTTACTGTGTTCGTGTGGGATAGTTTGATATTGTGATTGTAGTTTCTTTTAGTTAATAAAGCTTGATTTTTTTCTCTCATCCAAACCACGTGTTCCGTTAATATCATTAATTATAAGTTCCTCCACTCAGAACTAAAGGAGGGGCAGTGATTCGAAACCGCTGTTTTAAAATTGGTTTATAGTGCAGCAGCAAAAAGGACTGCTGGCCAGGTAGATTACCTTAAACCAGTTTAAAGAAACCCCCGAAATCCTTACATTGGCAACTGAGAGCTTTAATCACCCAAGCCAGGGACGGCCACTATATGACTTTGTTGGTGGGAAAAACAGATAACTCACCCCCACTGAAAGTAGACTGCCTATTGGACACAGGAGCAGAATTGATGGTCTTCCCCACACAATATGCCCAAGACTGCCCGCTAGATAGGAAAACTGAGAAAGCCTTAGGGGCCAGTGGAGAAGACATCATCTTACATAGAACCCACAAAATGACCTTGTGTTTCGGCCCCCATGAAACAAGGGAACATATATGGATTGGACCCGTCACCACCCCCATCATAGGCTTGGACATATTGACAAAGCTAGACTTTAGCCTACACTTCACTGGGAATGGAGACATAGGCTGGACGATCCAAAACAGCCCCCGCAGGATAAGAGCTGTGAAAGAGAATAGTAAGGACAAGTGGGGACTGAAGGACCATCCTATCTGGGCATGAGATAAATATGAGTGCAGAACCCTATGGATAGACCCCATAATGTTCACAGGGAAGCCGCCACCTTCCACAAAACAGTACCCTATAAGCCCTGCCGCCATCACCGGCATTTTGCCTATAATCGAACAATTAGAAAAACGAGGGGTGTTAATTAAGACACACTCTGCTTCCAACAGTCCCGTGTGGCCAGTGGTAAAATCTAATGGACAATGGCGACTGACCATTGATTATCGAAAGGCCAACGAGTGCATAGAACAAAAGACCCAATTGGTGGCGGACCCATCAGTTATCTTTAACTCCTTGGGATCTGAGGAAGAAATCTTCTCAGTAATAGATATGGCCAATGGCTTTTGGGCCGTACCCTTTGCCAAAGAGGTGCAGCCGTGGTTCGCCTTTATGGTAAACCAACAACAGTACACCTGGACAAGGATGCCACAGGGCTTCCACAGTAGTCCTACGGTGTACCACCGAGTGATACAGATGGACCTACGAACACTGCCCCCTCTGGAATCTATGGTGATCCAATATGTAGATGATATCCTTATAGCCTCAAAGACAAAAGAGCAACACCAAAAAGACCTTCTGATAATCCTGGGGCACCTAGAGCGGGCAGGACACAGAGCAACGTGGGATAAAGCACAGATTAATAGAACCACAGTTACATACCTAGGATAACAGATATCCAAGGGAAATAGGGGACTGACGAAGGATAGAAAAAAGGCAATTCAAATGGTCGCATGCCCACGAACCATAAAAGCCCTGAGATCATTTCTAGGCCTGTGTAACTTCGGCCGCCTCTGGATAGAAGCATACAGCCAAAAAGCGCAGCCTTTGACCAAACTGCTAAAGGACAATCCGGGTTCCAGGGATCAGATCGCATTAAACCCAGAGCAAATGCGGACGTTCGAAGAACTGAAGCGCGCCCTATGTAGCGCACCGGCTTTAGCCATTCCCGATGCACGGATGCCATTCCGCCTCTATGTACACAAAAAGGATGGGTATATGACAGCAGTACTAACCCAGGCCCATGGAGATAGACACAGGCCCGTAGGATACTATAGTACCCAGTTGGACTTGGTGGCCCAAGGATGGGGTAACTGTCTGAGAGCTATGCAAGCAACCTGCCTAGCAATAGAAGTTACAGCCCCGGTAGTTTTATCACAAAAGTTGGTGGTCCAATGCCCGCACACCGTCCATACTATGTTAGGAATGAATAAGGTAGCTCAAGTGGCCACCTCTCGATGGACCCGATGGACCCCGATTATGGAAACAGATAATTTGACCATTACTAAATCCGGGCCGGGCAATCCAGCAAGCATGATGCCCCTGACAAACCCCGAAGAACTAGAAAGTGATCACGACTGTGTAAACCTGTTAGACGCCATGCAGCAGAGGGCTGAGATGCAGGAATTACCCTTACACAATCCCGAAATGGCCCTTTACACGGATGGGTCATTCTTTGTGGAAAAAGGAACCCGATTGGCAGGGTGGGCGGTTACAACAGAATTCGCAGTAGTACGAGCAGGAAGTATGGGAGGAGGAGCCTCAGCACAACAGGCAGAACTAGTCGCCCTCACCCAAGCCTGTCTCTATGCTCGAGACAAGACGGCCAATATATATACCGATTCTAGATATGCCTTTGGCATCGCTCATGACTTTGGACAACTATGGAAACAAAGAGGTTTTCTGACAGCTGCAGGTACACCCATAAAAAATGGAAGAGAGGTAACAGCATTAATGGATGCCATCCAGTTACCCGAAGAAGTGGCCATACTAAAATGTAAGGGCCATAACAAAGAAGATACCCCTGAAGCTAAGGGCAATGCTAGGGCAGACGAAGCAGCAAAATACGCCGCCCGTACCATTACCCCCCCAACACCTCAGGTGCAATATATCACGACAAACAACGACCAAGGGGACATCCTACTAATGCAAAGAGAGACCCCAAGGGAGGAACAATGGACATGGTTAGAAAATGGGTTGCAACCCAATAAAGATGGCATATGGCAACATCTCAAAACGGGAGCAGTAGGATGCCCAAAGGAACTGATGCCGTTTTTGGCCCAACAAATACACTCGTGTGGACACATAGCCGCACAGCAAATGACAGCCAGATTCCAGAGAAATTGGTGGGCAAAAGGGTTTCGAACTCAAGCTCAAAGAATAGTGGAGCAATGTGTGACATGCCAGAAAGTAAATCCCGGACAAAAAATTGAAGTACCAATGTCAAAAGCACCTGCTCCGGCAGGGCCCTTCCAACATTTAAAGGTCGACTATATTTCCTTGCCAAAATGTCAGGGATATACAGATGTATTGGTGATAGTCGATCGCTTTTCACGATGGATTGAAGCCACCCCAGTTCGAAGCACCACCGCTGCTGCAACCGCGAAAGTCTTGTGTAAAGATTACATTCCTAGATGGGGCGTGCCCTTATGTATTGACTCAGACCAAGGCACACATTTTACGGGGGAAATAATTAAAGAACTTTGCAGACTACTACAAATACAATGGTCATTGCATTGCCCATACCACCCCCAATCATCGGGACAAGTGGAAAGAGCAAACAGGACAATTAAACAATGGCTCACTAAGTACTACTCTGAAGGAGTGCCATGGCCTCAGGCCCTACCCCTTGTCCTATGTAGTATTCGAGTCACCCCGAATAGGACCACTGGACTCAGCCCCTATGAGGTCGTTACCGGTAGACCAATGTCGCTACCCGGAACAATAGATCTACATAGGGCTGACATTCATCTTCTAAGTGACACAGTACTAAAGTATTGCAAAGATCTAACAGATGCTGTCAGTTTTGCTTCCCAACAGGTCAGCGCAGCTTGGCAAGAACCCCCACCGGGAGGACACAGTTTAGTCCCCGGGCTACAAGTTTGGGTAAAGAAAATAAAGCCAGCCCCCCTGGAAGACAAGTGGGAAGGTCCGTATGTCATCCTGTTGACCACAGGAGCAGCCGTAAAAGTACAAGGAAAGAAGGCTTGGATACACGCGTCACACGTGAAAAGAGATACGACAGGAGCCCCAACAGAAGAATAAATTGGACTTATTGTGTACCATGATTCCCATCAACATATTGCTAGCCACCTCCTTTACCCTTTTTCTAACATGGATAGGAGGCATAGAGAATAACTTATTTTAAGGATGGTTTGCATGGCTGAAAACATTGGGACAGAAATTACTGTATGGTTTGATTGTTATAAGTGGTGTAATTTTGGGAATTATTATTGTTGTAAATAGTATCAAATGTTGTATAAGTCGTGCAGGAGCTACTATACCCCCTCGCCTCTCCCGAATTAGGGTAGAAGTAGACACAGCAAAGCAGGGGGAACCCCCAGAGGAAGCCTGTTCGGTCCTACACAGTTATCTGTAAATTCGAAATTAAAACCCTTTTGGTTGTGTTCATGGCCAGAACACAAACAAAACGGAGACACAGGGTATGTTTTTGATAAAGTGCACTGTCAAGAGTATACCTTGTATATAATGATTCTTGTAGATTGTATAAAGAATCAAAGGGTGGGATGTGGAAATGGGAATAAAATGGGCAATGAATTGGCTTACAAAAATGGCTTCACACAAGGAAAGTCTAGATTAGATTAAAAAGCAGCCCCAGCTGTGCAAAGTGCAAAAGCTAGCAGAACAGAGAATCTGCCTCAGCCTGAGGCCAAGTGTTAACGAAGTGCTAACGACCAGATCAGGGCCACTGAAAGGGCCTAACTGCTGACTAGACAATGATTGACTAGCCATTGTTCAGTGCCCACAGCAGTGAGACAAGTCAGGACCTGCCTGCCAGACTGAAGACCAGAGCATGGTCAAACCGAAAGGGCTTGAGTGATTCCCATTGGAGAACGCTTGTTGCCAGGGAAGTGATGTAACAAAACACTTGTTGCCAGGAAAGTGATGTAGTGACCCTTGTCCCACGGTATAATAGGGGCTTCCCCACAGGTATTCTCTCTCTTAGCCAGAAGGCGTGTGGAACATCAAGAGGGTCAGACATCTCCCGGGGACGTAAATGCTGGCACCACGTGTCTAACCCGGGGTGACCCTCGGGACACGAATGTACTGTCGATATGCTGTATGACCACTCCGAACAGTAATGAATAAAATGATGTTGTTTTAACTCTCCGAACCCTCAAGCCTGGAATTCTTCGTACTACGGAACTCAAGAAGAGGACCAGAAAAACCCGGTTCTTACACCACCATTAGCTACTTCGAGGGAGGCCGTGCCTCCCAGCCTGTATATCCAGTGCTGACGCGGGAAGGATGCTACACTGCACCCCGGTGTCGCATAAAAACCGCCGACCAGAGAGGTAATCTGTGATATAGAGGAGCTTCCCTGAAATTCCCAATCGCCATCGCGGCAGCAGGACATCCCTCAGATTCGGTCCTCCTTTGCCAGATTTGCTGCTGGTTTTATTTTTAGGCACGAAGCTGCACGGAGGGCGGCAGCATCTGGCCTTTGCACCGAAACGGACGTGGTAAAAGCACAAGCCCGTGGGTGGAGGCTTCGGGGTGGTGTCTGCGGGGGAGGGGCACCTCTTGGTAGCGCAGTACTGCTGCATGACCGCAAAAATCTTATCAGCTTTTGCAGCAAGCGCTGCACAATCTGTGGCTTCTGATCTGGCCAGGGCAGCTTGAACCTGCTCGGGTAGTTGGCTAAGGAATAACTCCCTGAAGAGGAAGCATTGCGGTTCGGAGCCAAGGAGCTTGAGCATCTGGCTCATTAACTCAGAAGGCTTGGAGTCTCCAAGCCCGAGCATAGCGAGCAGTCGGCGGGCGCGCTCCAACTTCGTAAGCCCGAAGACCTGTATTAAACGCGCCTTAAGTGTGTCATACTTGCTGTTGTCCGGGGGGTTTGCGAGCAGGCTGATGATCCGCGAGGCAGTGGAGCTGTCGAATGCGGAGACCACATAAAGGTAATGGGTCTGATCCGCAACAATGTTCCGGAGTTCGAATTGGGCTTCGGCTTGAACAAACCAGGTCGCCTGTTGTTCCCAAAACTGTGGCAGCTTCAACGCAACGAAGTTCGCTTCCATGCTTCGTTTCGCTTCTTCTGCGAATTTTGTTCGCAAAAATTCGGGGTCACCACTGTAGGAATGTCCGGATTCCTAACTAAAGGACTGAGGTCGAGTCAGTCTATCAAACAAACGATGTTTAATACGATTCAACAGGGTTTAACATGCAAGTGCAGGAGAACTTAGGTTACAGGTCTGTACAGTTCGATGGCTCCACGAGGACTGACTGGGGTGGCTTCCCAGGTTGACGTCATGACGTCATCACATTTTCCCGCCGCTGGAGGATCACGTGATCAACGTGATGACGTCATCGCGTTTGGTCTCGCTCTTAAAGGCACCGCGCTATGTACATGCAACAATATAAACAAAGATACAGATTCAGTCTGTAGCTAATAAATTGTTAAAGGGAATTATGTACAGTTGATTAGAGTCCCTTAGTGGCTCTGCCACAGCCTTACATTTTAATTTACATTCGGATAGATTGGTTTGAAATGGATGGGTGGCGGAAAGGAAGTCACGTGATGAACGTCGGCGCTGCCCTTTCAGCGGTTCTTCACCCAGGTCCACTCACATTGTATATAAACGGGCAGCGGGCGGGTATCTTTGGTTATTTGAGCAGTGACTCTGAACCATGCTGTGGGGCCTCACCTGAACTCTGGCGCCCTTTTTAAACTGCCACCGCTCAGCCTCGTCACTCGCAGGTCCGCACTGGCGCCTGGTGTCCGAGGTTGGAGCAGATTGAAAAATGCGCCAATCAGAGGCAGAGATTTGCCGGGTTTGCAGCCAATCAGAAGGCGCGGCCCGGCTCGGCTGGCGGCTGCTATAAAAGCTCAGTCCAGAGCCCGGAGGAGCAGTTGGAGGAGAAAGGAGTTAAAGAGAGAAGAATGGCGAGGAGAAAGCCCACCGGGGGCAAAGCTCCCGGCAAGCAGCCGGCCACCAAGGCGGCCCAGCCGGGCAGCGCACGAGGAGCAGGGACAGTCTCGGCGCCGGGAGAACAAACAGAGTGAAGAAGTCCCATCACGACCGGCCCTGGGCGGGGTGCAGTCCCACCGCTACCGGCCCCGGACGGGGTGAAGTCCCACCGCTACCGGCCCCAGGCAGGGTGAAGAAGTCCCACCGCTACCGGCCCCGGGCGGGGTGAAGAAGTCCCACCGCTACCGGCCCTGGGCAGGGTGAAGAAGTCCCACCGCTACAGGCCCCGGGCGGGGTGAAGAAGTCCCACCGCTACCGGCCCCGGGCAGGGTGAAGAAGTCCCACCGCTACCGGCCCCGGGTGGGGTGAAGAAGTCCCACCGCTACCGGCCCCGGGCAGGGTGAAGAAGCCCCACCGCTACCGGCCCCGGGCGGGGTGAAGGAGCCCCACCGCTACCGGCCCTGGGTGGGGTGAAGAAGTCCCACCGCTACCGGCCCCGGGCGGGGTGAAGAAACCCCACAGCTACCGGCCCCGGGCGGGGTGAAGAAGCCCCACCGCTACCGGCCCCGGGTGGGGTGAAGAAGTCCCACCGCTACCGGCCCCGGGCGGGGTGAAGAAACCCCACCGCTACCGGCCCCGGGCGGGGTGAAGAAGCCACACCGCTACCGGCCACGGGCGGGGTGAAGAAGTCCCACCGCTACCGGCCCCGGGGGGGGTGAAGGAGCCCCACCGCTACCGGCCCCGGGCGGGGTGAAGACGTCCCACCGCTACCGGCCCCGGGCGGGGTGAAGAAGTCCCACCGCTACCGGCCCCGGGCGGGGTGAAGAAGCCCCACCGCTACCGGCCCCGGGTAGGGTGAAGAAGCCCCACCGCTACTGGCCCCGGGCGGGGTGAAGAAGCACCACCGCTACTGGCCCCGGGCAGGGTGAAGAAGTCCCACCGCTACCGGCCCCGGGCGGGGTGAAGAAGTCCCACCGCTAGCGGCCCCGGGCGGGGTGAAGAAGTCCCACCGCTACCGGCCCCCGGCGGGGTGAAGAAGTCCCACCGCTAACAGCCCCAGGCGGGGTGAAGAAGCCCCACCGCTACCGGCCCCGGGCGGGGTGAAGAAGCCCCACCGTTACCGGCCCCGGGCGGGGTGAAGAAGCCCCACCGTTACCGGCCCAGGGTGAAGAAGTCCCACCGCTACCGGCCCCGGGCGGGGTGAAGAAGCCCCACCGCTACCGGCCCCGGGCGGGGTGAAGAAGCCCCACCGCTGCCGGCCCCGGGCGGGGTGAAGAAGTCCCACCGCTACCGGCCCCGGGCGGGGTGAAGAAGCCCCACCGCTGCCGGCCCCGGGCGGGGTGAAGAAGTCCCACCGCTACCGGCCCCGGGCGGGGTGAAGAAGCCCCACCGCTGCCGGCCCCGGGCGGGGTGAAGAAGTCCCACCGCTACCGGCCCCGGGCGGGGTGAAGAAGTCCCACCGCTGCCGGCCCCGGGCGGGGTGAAGAAGTCCCACCGCTACCGGCCCCGGGCGGGGTGAAGAAGTCCCACCGCTACCGGCCCCGGGCGGGGTGAAGGAGCCCCAACGCTACCGGCCCCGGGCGGGGTGAAGGAGCCCCACCGCTACCGGCTCCGGGCGGGGTGAAGAAGCTCCACCGCTACCGGCCCCGGGCGGCGTGAAGAAGTCCCACCGCTACCGGCCCCGGGCGGGGTGAAGAAGTCCCACCGCAACCGGCCCCGAGCGGGGTGAAGAAGCCCCACCGCTACCGGCCCCGGGCGGGCTGAAGAAGTCCCACCGCTACCGGCCCCGGGTGGGGTGAAGAAGTCCCACCGCTACCGGCCCCGGGGGGGGTGAAGGAGCCCCACCGCTACCGGCCCCGGGCGGGGTGAAGAAGTCCCACCGCTACCGGCCCCGGGCGGGGTGAAGAAGTCCCACCGCTACCGGCCCCGGGCGGGGTGAAGAAGCCCCACCGCTACCGGCCCCGGGTAGGGTGAAGAAGCCCCACCGCTACTGGCCCCGGGCGGGGTGAAGAAGCACCACCGCTACTGGCCCCGGGCAGGGTGAAGAAGTCCCACCGCTACCGGCCCCGGGCGGGGTGAAGAAGTCCCACCGCTAGCGGCCCCGGGCGGGGTGAAGAAGTCCCACCGCTACCGGCCCCCGGCGGGGTGAAGAAGTCCCACCGCTAACAGCCCCAGGCGGGGTGAAGAAGCCCCACCGCTACCGGCCCCGGGCGGGGTGAAGAAGCCCCACCGTTACCGGCCCCGGGCGGGGTGAAGAAGCCCCACCGTTACCGGCCCAGGGTGAAGAAGTCCCACCGCTACCGGCCCCGGGCGGGGTGAAGAAGCCCCACCGCTACCGGCCCCGGGCGGGGTGAAGAAGCCCCACCGCTGCCGGCCCCGGGCGGGGTGAAGAAGTCCCACCGCTACCGGCCCCGGGCGGGGTGAAGAAGCCCCACCGCTGCCGGCCCCGGGCGGGGTGAAGAAGTCCCACCGCTACCGGCCCCGGGCGGGGTGAAGAAGCCCCACCGCTGCCGGCCCCGGGCGGGGTGAAGAAGTCCCACCGCTACCGGCCCCGGGCGGGGTGAAGAAGTCCCACCGCTGCCGGCCCCGGGCGGGGTGAAGAAGTCCCACCGCTACCGGCCCCGGGCGGGGTGAAGAAGTCCCACCGCTACCGGCCCCGGGCGGGGTGAAGGAGCCCCAACGCTACCGGCCCCGGGCGGGGTGAAGGAGCCCCACCGCTACCGGCTCCGGGCGGGGTGAAGAAGCCCCACCGCTACCGGCCCCGGGCGGCGTGAAGAAGTCCCACCGCTACCGGCCCCGGGCGGGGTGAAGAAGTCCCACCGCAACCGGCCCCGAGCGGGGTGAAGAAGCCCCACCGCTACCGGCCCCGGGCGGGCTGAAGAAGTCCCACCGCTACCGGCCCCGGGTGGGGTGAAGAAGTCCCACCGCTACCGGCCCCGGGTGGGGTGAAGAAGTCCCACCGCTACCGGCCCTAGGCGGGGTGAAGAAGCCCCACCGCTACCAGCCCCGGGCGGGGTGAAGAAGTCCCACCGCTACCGGGCCCGGGCGGGTGAAGAAGTTCCACCGCTGCCGGCCCCGGGCGGGGTGAAGAAGCCCCACCGCTGCCGGCCCCGGGCGGGGTGATGAAGTCCCACCGCTACCGGCCCCGGGCGGGGTGAAGGAGCCCCACCGCTACCGGCTCCGGGCGGGGTGAAGAAGCCCCACCGCTACCGGCCCCGGGCGGGGTGAAGAAGTCCCACCGCTACCGGCCCCGGGCGGGGTGAAGAAGCCCCACCGCTACCGGCCCCGGGCGGGGTGAAGAAGTCCCACCGCTACCAGCCCCGGGCGGGGTGAAGAAGTCCCACCGCTACCGGCCCCGGGCGGGGTGAAGAAGTCCCACTGCTACCGGCCCTGGGCGGCGTGAAGAAGTCCCACCGCTACCGGCCCCGGGCGGGGTGAAGAAGTCCCACCGCAACGGCCCCGGGCGGGGTGAAGAAGCCCCACCGCTACCGGCCCCGGGCAGGGTGAAGAAGTCCCACCGCTACCGGTCCCGGGTGGGGTGAAGAAGTCCCACCACGACTGGCCCCGGGCAGGGTGAAGAAGCACCACCGCTACCGGCCCCGGGCGGGGTGAAGGAGCCCCACCGCTACCGGCCCCGGGCGGGGTGAAGAAGTCCCACCGCTACCGGCCCCGGGCGGGGTGAAGAAACCCCACCGCTACCGGCCCCGGGCGGGGTGAAGAAGCCCCACCGCTACCGGCCCCGGGCGGGGTGAAGAAGTCCCACCGCTACCGGCCCCGGGCGGGGTGAAGAAACCCCACCGCTCCGGGCGGGGTGAAGAAGTCCCACCACTACCGGCCCCGGGCGGGGTGAAGAAGTCCCACTGCTACCGTCCCTGGGGGGGGTGAAGGAGCCCCACTGCTACCGTCCCTGGGGGGGGTGAAGGAGCCCCACCGCTACCGGCCCCGGGCGGGGTGAAGAAGTCCCACTGCTACCGTCCCTGGGGGGGGTGAAGGAGCCCCACCGCTACCGGCCCCGGGCGGGGTGAAGAAGTCCCACCGCTACCGGCCCCGGGCGGGGTGAAGAAGTCCCAACTCTACCGGCCCCGGGCGGGGTGAAGAAGCCCCACCGCTACCGGCCCCGGGCAGGGTGAAGAAGCCCCACCGCTACTGGCCCCGTTCGGGGTGAAGAAGCACCACCGCGACCGGCCCCGGGCAGGGTGAAGAAGTCCCACCGCTACCGGCTCCGGGCAGGGTGAAGAAGTCCCACCGCTACCGGCCCCAGGCGGGGTGAAGAAGTCCCACCGCTACCGGCCCGGGGCGGGGTGAAGAAGTCCCACTGCTACCGGCCCCCGGCGAGGTGAAGAAGTCCCACCGCTAACAGCCCCAGGCGGGGTGAAGAAGCCCCACCGCTACCGGCCCCGGGCGGGGTGAAGAAGCCCCACCGTTACCGGCCCAGGGTGAAGAAGCCCCACCGCTACCGGCCCCGGGCGGGGTGAAGAAGTCCCACCGCTACCGGCCCCGGGCGGGGTGAAGAAGTCCCACCGCTACCGGCCCCGGGCGAGGTGAAGAAGTCCCACCGCTACCGGCCCCGGGTGGGGTGACGAAGTCCCACCGCTGCTGGACCCAGGCGGGGTGAAGAAGTCCCACTGCTACCGGCCCCGGGCGGGGTGAAGAAGTCCCACCGCTACCAGCCCCGGGCGGGGTGAAGAAGTCCCACCGCTACCGGCCCCGGGCGGGGTGAAGAAGTCCCACTGCTACCGGCCCTGGGCGGCGTGAAGAAGTCCCACCGCTACCGGCCCCGGGCGGGGTGAAGAAGTCCCACCGCAACGGCCCCGGGCGGGGTGAAGAAGCCCCACCGCTACCGGCCCCGGGCAGGGTGAAGAAGTCCCACCGCTACCGGTCCCGGGCGGGGTGAAGAAGTCCCACCACGACTGGCCCCGGGCAGGGTGAAGAAGCACCACCGCTACCGGCCCCGGGCGGGGTGAAGGAGCCCCACCGCTACCGGCCCCGGGCGGGGTGAAGAAGTCCCACCGCTACCGGCCCCGGGCGGGGTGAAGAAACCCCACCGCTACCGGCCCCGGGCGGGGTGAAGAAGCCCCACCGCTACCGGCCCCGGGCGGGGTGAAGAAGTCCCACCGCTACCGGCCCCGGGCGGGGTGAAGAAACCCCACCGCTCCGGGCGGGGTGAAGAAGTCCCACCACTACCGGCCCCGGGCGGGGTGAAGAAGTCCCACTGCTACCGTCCCTGGGGGGGGTGAAGGAGCCCCACCGCTACCGGCCCCGGGCGGGGTGAAGAAGTCCCACCGCTACCGGCCCCGGGCGGGGTGAAGAAGTCCCAACTCTACCGGCCCCGGGCGGGGTGAAGAAGCCCCACCGCTACCGGCCCCGGGCAGGGTGAAGAAGCCCCACCGCTACTGGCCCCGTTCGGGGTGAAGAAGCACCACCGCGACCGGCCCCGGGCAGGGTGAAGAAGTCCCACCGCTACCGGCTCCGGGCAGGGTGAAGAAGTCCCACCGCTACCGGCCCCAGGCGGGGTGAAGAAGTCCCACCGCTACCGGCCCGGGGCGGGGTGAAGAAGTCCCACTGCTACCGGCCCCCGGCGAGGTGAAGAAGTCCCACCGCTAACAGCCCCAGGCGGGGTGAAGAAGCCCCACCGCTACCGGCCCCGGGCGGGGTGAAGAAGCCCCACCGTTACCGGCCCAGGGTGAAGAAGCCCCACCGCTACCGGCCCCGGGCGGGGTGAAGAAGTCCCACCGCTACCGGCCCCGGGCGGGGTGAAGAAGTCCCACCGCTACCGGCCCCGGGCGAGGTGAAGAAGTCCCACCGCTACCGGCCCCGGGTGGGGTGACGAAGTCCCACCGCTGCTGGACCCAGGCGGGGTGAAGAAGTCCCACTGCTACCGGCCCCGGGCGGGGTGAAGGAGCCCCACCGCTACCGGCCCCAGGCGGGGTGAAGGAGCCCCACCGCTACCGGCCCCGGGCGGGGTGTAGTCCCACCGCTACCGGCCCCGGGCGGGGTGAAGGAGCCCCACCGCGACCGGCTCCGGGCGGGGTGAAGAAGCCCCACCACTACCGGCCCCGGGCGGGGTGAAGAAGTCCCACCGCTACCGGCCCCGGGCGGGGTGAAGAAGCCCCACCGCTACCGGCCCCGGGCGGGGTGAAGAAGTCCCACCGCTACCGGCCCTGTGCGGGGTGAAGAAGTCCCACTGCTACCGGCCCCGGGCGGGGTGAAGAAGTCCCACTGCCACCGGCCCCGGGCGGCGTGAAGAAGTCCCACCGCTACCGGCCCCGGGCGGGGTGAAGAAGCCCCACCGCTACCGGCCCCGGGCGGGGTGAAGAAGCCCCACCGCTACCGGCCCCGGGCGGGATGAAGAAGTCCCACCGCTACCGGCCCCGGGCGGGGTGAAGAATTCCCACCGCTACCAGCCCCGGGCGGGGTGAAGAAGTCCCACCGCTACCGGCCCCGGGCGGGTGAAGAAGTTCCACCGCTGCCGGCCCCGGGCGGGGTGAAGAAGTCCCACCGCTGCCGGCCGCGGGCGGGGTGAAGAAATCCCACCGCTACCGGCCCCGGGCGGGGTGAAGGAGCCCCACCGCTACCGGCCCCGGGCGGGGTGAAGGAGCCCCACCGCTACCGGCCCCGGGCGGGGTGAAGTCCCACCGCTACCGGCCCCGGGCGGGGTGAAGGAGCCCCACCGCTACCGGCTCCGGGCGGGGTGAAGAAGCCCCACCGCTACCGGCCCCGGGCGGGGTGAAGAAGTCCCACCGCTACCGGCCCCGGGCGGGGTGAAGAAGCCCCACCGCTGCCGGCCCTGGGCGGGGTGAAGAAGTCCCACTGCTACCGGCCCCGGGCGGGGTGAAGGAGCCCCACCGCTACCGGCCCCGGGCGGGGTGAAGGAGCCCCACCGCTACCGGCCCCGGGCGGGGTGAAGTCCCACCGCTACCGGCCCCGGGCGGGGTGAAGGAGCCCCACCGCTACCGGCCCCGGGCGGGGTGAAGGAGCCCCACCGCTACCGGCCCCGGGCGGGGTGAAGTCCCACCGCTACTGGCCCCGGGCGGGGTGAAGGAGCCCCACCGCTACCGGCCCTGGGCGGGGTGAAGAAGCCCCACCGCTACTGGCCTCGGGCGGGGTGAAGAAGTCCCACCGCTACCGGCCCCGGGCGGGTGAAGAAGTTCCACCGCTGCCGGCCCCGGGCGGGGTGAAGAAGTTCCACCGCTGCCGGCCCCGGGCGGGGTGAAGAAGTCCCACCGCTGCCGGCCCCGGGCGGGGTGAAGAAGTCCCACCGCTACCGGCCCCGGGCGGGTGAAGGAGCCCCAACGCTACCGGCCTCGGGCGGGGTGAAGGAGCCCCACCGCTACCGGCTCCGGGCGGGGTGAAGTCCAACCGCTACCGGCCCCGGGCGGGGTGAAGGAGCCCCACCGCTACCGGCTCCGGGCGGGGTGAAGAAGCCCCACCGCTACCGGCCCCGGGCGGCGTGAAGAAGTCCCACCGCTACCGGCCCCGGGCGGGGTGAAGAAGTGCCACCGCAACCGGCCCCGAGCGGGGTGAAGAAGCCCCACCGCTACCGACCCCGGGCGGGCTGAAGAAGTCCCACCGCTACCGGCCCCGGGTGGGGTGAAGAAGTCCCACCGCTACCAGCCCCGGGCGGGGTGAAGAAGTCCCACCGCTACCGGGCCCGGGCGGGTGAAGAAGTTCCACCGCTGCCGGCCCCGGGCGGGGTGAAGAAGTCCCACCGCTGCCGGCCCCGGGCGGGGTGATGAAGTCCCACCGCTACCGGCCCCGGGCGGGGTGAAGGAGCCCCACCGCTACCGGCCCTGGGCGGGGTGAAAGAGCCCCACCGCTACCGGCCCCGGGCAGGGTGAAGTCCCACCGCTACCGGCCCCGGGCGGGGTGAAGGAGCCCCACCGCTACCGGCTCCGGGCGGGGTGAAGAAGCCCCACCGCTACCGGCCCCGGGCGGGGTGAAGAAGTCCCACCGCTACCGGCCCCGGGCGGGGTGAAGAAGCCCCACCGCTACCGGCCCCGGGCGGGGTGAAGAGGTCCCACCGCTACCAGCCCCGGGCGGGGTGAAGAAGTCCCACTGCTACCGGCCCCGGGCGGGGTGAAGAAGTCCCACCGCTACCGGCCCCGGGCGGGGTGAAGAAGTCCCAACTCTACCGGCCCCGGGCGGGGTGAAGAAGCCCCACCGCTACCGGCCCCGGGCAGGGTGAAGAAGTCCCACCGCTACTGGCCCCGTTCGGGGTGAAGAAGCACCACCGCGACCGGCCCCGGGCAGGGTGAAGAAGTCCCACCGCTACCGGCTCCGGGCAGGGTGAAGAAGTCCCACCGCTACCGGCCCCAGGCGGGGTGAAGAAGTCCCACCGCTACCGGCCCGGGGCGGGGTGAAGAAGTCCCACTGCTACCGGCCCCCGGCGGGGTGAAGAAGTCCCACCGCTAACAGCCCCAGGCGGGGTGAAGAAGCCCCACCGCTACCGGCCCCGGGCGGGGTGAAGAAGCCCCACCGTTACCGGCCCAGGGTGAGGAAGCCCCACCGCTACCGGCCCCGGGCGGGGTGAAGAAGTCCCACCGCTACCGGCCCCGGGTGGGGTGAAGAAGTCCCACCGCTACCGGCCCCGGGCAGGGTGAAGAAGCCCCACCGCTACCGGCCCCGGGCGGGGTGAAGGAGCCCCACCGCTACCGGCCCTGGGTGGGGTGAAGAAGTCCCACCGCTACCGGCCCCGGGCGGGGTGAAGAAACCCCACAGCTACCGGCCCCGGGCGGGGTGAAGAAGCCCCACCGCTACCGGCCCCGGGTGGGGTGAAGAAGTCCCACCGCTACCGGCCCCGGGGGGGGTGAAGGAGCCCCACCGCTACCGGCCCCGGGCGGGGTGAAGAAGTCCCACCGCTACCGGCCCCGGGCGGGGTGAAGAAGTCCCACCGCTACCGGCCCCGGGCGGGGTGAAGAAGCCCCACCGCTACCGGCCCCGGGTAGGGTGAAAAAGCCCCACCGCTACCGGCCCCGGGCGGGGTGAAGAAGCACCACCGCTACTGGCCCCGGGCAGGGTGAAGAAGTCCCACCGCTACCGGCCCCGGGTAGGGTGAAGAAGCCCCACCGCTACCGGCCCCGGGCGGGGTGAAGAAGCCCCACCGCTACCGGCCCCGGGTAGGGTGAAGAAGCCCCACCGCTACCGGCCCCGGGCGGGGTGAAGAAGCACCACCGCTACTGGCCCCGGGCAGGGTGAAGAAGCCCCACCGCTACCGGCCCCGGGTGGGGTGAAGAAGTCCCACCGCTACCGGCCCCGGGCGGGGTGAAGAAGTCCCACCGCTACCGGCCCCGGGCGGGGTGAAGAAGTCCCACCGCTACCGGCCCCCGGCGGGGTGAAGAAGTCCCACCGCTAACAGCCCCAGGCGGGGTGAAGAAGCCCCACCGCTACCGGCCCCGGGCGGGGTGAAGAAGCCCCACCGTTACCGGCCCCGGGCGGGGTGAAGAAGCCCCACCGTTACCGGCCCAGGGTGAAGAAGTCCCACCGCTACCGGCCCCGGGCGGGGTGAAGAAGCCCCACCGCTACCGGCCCCGGGCGGGGTGAAGAAGCCCCACCGCTGCCGGCCCCGGGCGGGGTGAAGAAGTCCCACCGCTACCGGCCCCGGGCGGGGTGAAGAAGCCCCACCGCTGCCGGCCCCGGGCGGGGTGAAGAAGTCCCACCGCTACCGGCCCCGGGCGGGGTGAAGAAGCCCCACCGCTGCCGGCCCCGGGCGGGGTGAAGAAGTCCCACCGCTACCGGCCCCGGGCGGGGTGAAGAAGTCCCACCGCTGCCGGCCCCGGGCGGGGTGAAGAAGTCCCACCGCTACCGGCCCCGGGCGGGGTGAAGAAGTCCCACCGCTACCGGCCCCGGGCGGGGTGAAGGAGCCCCAACGCTACCGGCCCCGGGCGGGGTGAAGGAGCCCCACCGCTACCGGCTCCGGGCGGGGTGAAGAAGCCCCACCGCTACCGGCCCCGGGCGGCGTGAAGAAGTCCCACCGCTACCGGCCCCGGGCGGGGTGAAGAAGTCCCACCGCAACCGGCCCCGAGCGGGGTGAAGAAGCCCCACCGCTACCGGCCCCGGGCGGGCTGAAGAAGTCCCACCGCTACCGGCCCCGGGTGGGGTGAAGAAGTCCCACCGCTACCGGCCCCGGGTGGGGTGAAGAAGTCCCACCGCTACCGGCCCTAGGCGGGGTGAAGAAGCCCCACCGCTACCAGCCCCGGGCGGGGTGAAGAAGTCCCACCGCTACCGGGCCCGGGCGGGTGAAGAAGTTCCACCGCTGCCGGCCCCGGGCGGGGTGAAGAAGCCCCACCGCTGCCGGCCCCGGGCGGGGTGATGAAGTCCCACCGCTACCGGCCCCAGGCGGGGTGAAGAAGCCCCACCGCTACCGGCTCCGGGCGGGGTGAAGAAGCCCCACCGCTACCGGCCCCGGGCGGGGTGAAGAAGTCCCACCGCTACCGGCCCCGGGCGGGGTGAAGAAGCCCCACCGCTACCGGCCCCGGGCGGGGTGAAGAAGTCCCACCGCTACCAGCCCCGGGCGGGGTGAAGAAGTCCCACTGCTACCGGCCCTGGGCGGCGTGAAGAAGTCCCACCGCTACCGGCCCCGGGCGGGGTGAAGAAGTCCCACCGCAACGGCCCCGGGCGGGGTGAAGAAGCCCCACCGCTACCGGCCCCGGGCAGGGTGAAGAAGTCCCACCGCTACCGGTCCCGGGCGGGGTGAAGAAGTCCCACCACGACTGGCCCCGGGCAGGGTGAAGAAGCACCACCGCTACCGGCCCCGGGCGGGGTGAAGGAGCCCCACCGCTACCGGCCCCGGGCGGGGTGAAGAAGTCCCACCGCTACCGGCCCCGGGCGGGGTGAAGAAACCCCACCGCTACCGGCCCCGGGCGGGGTGAAGAAGCCCCACCGCTACCGGCCCTGGGCGGGGTGAAGAAGTCCCACCGCTACCGGCCCCGGGCGGGGTGAAGAAACCCCACCACTCCGGGCGGGGTGAAGAAGTCCCACCACTACCGGCCACGGGCGGGGTGAAGAAGTCCCACTGCTACCGTCCCTGGGGGGTGTGAAGGAGCCCCACTGCTACCGTCCCTGGGGGGGGTGAAGGAGCCCCACCGCTACCGGCCCCGGGCGGGGTGAAGAAGTCCCACTGCTACCGTCCCTGGGGGGGGTGAAGGAGCCCCACCGCTACCGGCCCCGGGCGGGGTGAAGAAGTCCCACCGCTACCGGCCCCGGGCGGGGTGAAGAAGTCCCAACTCTACCGGCCCCGGGCGGGGTGAAGAAGCCCCACCGCTACCGGCCCCGGGCAGGGTGAAGAAGCCCCACCGCTACTGGCCCCGTTCGGGGTGAAGAAGCACCACCGCGACCGGCCCCGGGCAGGGTGAATAAGTCCCACCGCTACCGGCTCCGGGCAGGGTGAAGAAGTCCCACCGCTACCGGCCCCAGGCGGGGTGAAGAAGTCCCACCGCTACCGGCCCGGGGCGGGGTGAAGAAGTCCCACTGCTACCGGCCCCCGGCGAGGTGAAGAAGTCCCACCGCTAACAGCCCCAGGCGGGGTGAAGAAGCCCCACCGCTACCGGCCCCGGGCGGGGTGAAGAAGCCCCACCGTTACCGGCCCAGGGTGAAGAAGCCCCACCGCTACCGGCCCCGGGCGGGGTGAAGAAGTCCCACCGCTACCGGCCCCGGGCGGGGTGAAGAAGTCCCACCGCTACCGGCCCCGGGCGAGGTGAAGAAGTCCCACCGCTACCGGCCCCGGGTGGGGTGACGAAGTCCCACCGCTGCTGGACCCAGGCGGGGTGAAGAAGTCCCACTGCTACCGGCCCCGGGCGGGGTGAAGGAGCCCCACCGCTACCGGCCCCAGGCGGGGTGAAGGAGCCCCACCGCTACCGGCCCCGGGCGGGGTGTAGTCCCACCGCTACCGGCCCCGGGCGGGGTGAAGGAGCCCCACCGCGACCGGCTCCGGGCGGGGTGAAGAAGCCCCACCACTACCGGCCCCGGGCGGGGTGAAGAAGTCCCACCGCTACCGGCCCCGGGCGGGGTGAAGAAGCCCCACCGCTACCGGCCCCGGGCGGGGTGAAGAAGTCCCACCGCTACCGGCCCTGTGCGGGGTGAAGAAGTCCCACTGCTACCGGCCCCGGGCGGGGTGAAGAAGTCCCACTGCCACCGGCCCCGGGCGGCGTGAAGAAGTCCCACCGCTACCGGCCCCGGGCGGGGTGAAGAAGCCCCACCGCTACCGGCCCCGGGCGGGGTGAAGAAGCCCCACCGCTACCGGCCCCGGGCGGGGTGAAGAAGTCCCACCGCTACCGGCCCCGGGCGGGGTGAAGAATTCCCACCGCTACCAGCCCCGGGCGGGGTGAAGAAGTCCCACCGCTACCGGCCCCGGGCGGGTGAAGAAGTTCCACCGCTGCCGGCCCCGGGCGGGGTGAAGAAGTCCCACCGCTGCCGGCCGCGGGCGGGGTGAAGAAATCCCACCGCTACCGGCCCCGGGTGGGGTGAAGGAGCCCCACCGCTACCGGCCCCGGGCGGGGTGAAGGAGCCCCACCGCTACCGGCCCCGGGCGGGGTGAAGTCCCACCGCTACCGGCCCCGGGCGGGGTGAAGGAGCCCCACCGCTACCGGCTCCGGGCGGGGTGAAGAAGCCCCACCGCTACCGGCCCCGGGCGGGGTGAAGAAGTCCCACCGCTACCGGCCCCGGGCGGGGTGAAGAAGCCCCACCGCTGCCGGCCCTGGGCGGGGTGAAGAAGTCCCACCGCTACCGGCCCCGGGCGGGGTGAAGGAGCCCCACCGCTACCGGCCCCGGGCGGGGTGAAGGAGCCCCACCGCTACCGGCCCCGGGCGGGGTGAAGTCCCACCGCTACCGGCCCCGGGCGGGGTGAAGGAGCCCCACCGCTACCGGCCCCCGGGCGGGGTGAAGGAGCCCCCACCGCTACCCGGCCCCGGGCGGGGTGAAGTCCCACCGCTACTGGCCCCGGGCGGGGTGAAGGAGCCCCACCGCTACCGGCCCTGGGCGGGGTGAAGAAGCCCCACCGCTACTGGCCTCGGGCGGGGTGAAGAAGTCCCACCGCTACCGGCCCCGGGCGGGTGAAGAAGTTCCACCGCTGCCGGCCCCGGGCGGGGTGAAGAAGTTCCACCGCTGCCGGCCCCGGGCGGGGTGAAGAAGTCCCACCGCTGCCGGCCCCGGGCGGGGTGAAGAAGTCCCACCGCTACCGGCCCCGGGCGGGGTGAAGGAGCCCCAACGCTACCGGCCCCGGGCGGGGTGAAGGAGCCCCACCGCTACCGGCTCCGGGCGGGGGTGAAGTCCCACCGCTACCGGCCCCGGGCGGGGTGAAGGAGCCCCACCGCTACCGGCTCCGGGCGGGGTGAAGAAGCCCCACCGCTACCGGCCCCGGGCGGCGTGAAGAAGTCCCACCGCTACCGGCCCCGGGCGGGGTGAAGAAGTCCCACCGCAACCGGCCCCGAGCGGGGTGAAGAAGCCCCACCGCTACCGGCCCCGGGCGGGCTGAAGAAGTCCCACCGCTACCGGCCCCGGGTGGGGTGAAGAAGTCCCACCGCTACCAGCCCCGGGCGGGGTGAAGAAGTCCCACCGCTACCGGTGCCCGGGCGGGTGAAGAAGTTCCACCGCTGCCGGCCCCGGGCGGGGTGAAGAAGTCCCACCGCTGCCGGCCCCGGGCGGGGTGATGAAGTCCCACCGCTACCGGCCCCGGGCGGGGTGAAGGAGCCCCACCGCTACCCGGCCCCTGGGCGGGGTGAAAGAGCCCCACCGCTACCCGGCCCCGGGCAGGGTGAAGTCCCACCGCTACCAGGCCCCCGGGCGGGGTGAAGGAGCCCCACCGCTACCGGCTCCGGGCGGGGTGAAGAAGCCCCACCGCTACCCGGCCCCCGGGCGGGGTGAAGAAGTCCCACCGCTACCGGCCCCGGGCGGGGTGAAGAAGCCCCACCGCTACCGGCCCCGGGCGGGGGTGAAGAGGTCCCACCGCTACCAGCCCCGGGCGGGGTGAAGAAGTCCCACTGCTACCGGCCCTGGGCGGCGTGAAGAAGTCCCACCGCTACCGGCCCCGGGCGGGGTGAAGAAGTCCCACCGCAACGGCCCCGGGCGGGGTGAAGAAGCCCCACCGCTACCGGCCCCGGGCAGGGTGAAGAAGTCCCACCGCTACCGGTCCCGGGCGGGGTGAAGAAGTCCCACCACGACTGGCCCCGGGCAGGGTGAAGAAGCACCACCGCTACCGGCCCCGGGCGGGGTGAAGGAGCCCCACCGCTACCGGCCCCGGGCGGGGTGAAGAAGTCCCACCGCTACCGGCCCCGGGCGGGGTGAAGAAACCCCACCGCTACCCGGCCCCGGGCGGGGTGAAGAAGCCCCACCGCTACCGGCCCCGGGCGGGGTGAAGAAGTCCCACCGCTACCGGCCCCGGGCGGGGTGAAGAAACCCCACCGCTACCGGCTCCGGGCGGGGTGAAGAAGTCCCACCACTACCGGCCCCGGGCGGGGTGAAGAAGCCCCACCGCTACCGGCCCCGGGCGGGGTGAAGAAGTCCCACTGCTACCGTCCCTGGGGGGGGTGAAGGAGCCCCACCGCTACCCGGCCCCGGGCGGGGTGAAGAAGTCCCACCGCTACCGGCCCCGGGCGGGGTGAAGAAGTCCCAACTCTACCGGCCCCGGGCGGGGTGAAGAAGCCCCACCGCTACCGCCCCGGGCAGGGTGAAGAAGCCCCACCGCTACTGGCCCCCGTTCGGGGTGAAGAAGCACCACCGCGACCGGCCCCGGGCAGGGTGAAGAAGTCCCACCGCTACCGGCTCCGGGCAGGGTGAAGAAGTCCCACCGCTACCGGCCCCAGGCGGGGTGAAGAAGTCCCACCGCTACCGGCCCGGGGCGGGGTGAAGAAGTCCCACTGCTACCGGCCCCCGGCGGGGTGAAGAAGTCCCACCGCTAACAGCCCCAGGCGGGGTGAAGAAGCCCCACCGCTACCGGCCCCGGGCGGGGTGAAGAAGCCCCACCGTTACCGGCCCAGGGTGAGGAAGCCCCACCGCTACCGGCCCCGGGCGGGGTGAAGAAGTCCCACCGCTACCGGCCCCGGGCGGGGTGAAGAAGTCCCACCGCTACCGGCCCCGGGCGAGGTGAAGAAGTCCCACCGCTACCGGCCCCGGGTGGGGTGACGAAGTCCCACCGCTGCTGGACCCAGGCGGGGTGAAGAAGTCCCACTGCTACCGGCCCCCGAGCGGGGTGAAGGAGCCCCACCGCTACCCGGCCCCGGGCGGGGTGAAGGAGCCCCACCGCTACCGGCCCCGGGCGGGGTGTAGTCCCACCGCTACCGGCCCCGGGCGGGGTGAAGGAGCCCCACCGCGACCGGCTCCGGGCGGGGTGAAAAAGCCCCACCACTACCGGCCCCCGGGCGGGGTGAAGAAGTCCCACCGCTACCGGCCCCGGGCGGGGTGAAGAAGCCCCACCGCTACCGGCCCCGGGCGGGGTGAAGAAGTCCCACCGCTACCGGCCCTGTGCGGGGTGAAGAAGTCCCACTGCTACCGGCCCCGGGCGGGGTGAAGAAGTCCCACTGCTACCAGCCCCGGGCGGCGTGAAGAAGTCCCACCGCTACCGGCCCCGGGCGGGGTGAAGAAGTCCCACCGCTACCAGCCCCGGGCGGGGTGAAGAAGTCCCACTGCTACCGGCCCTGGGCGGCGTGAAGAAGTCCCACCGCTACCGGCCCCGGGCGGGGTGAAGAAGTCCCACCGCAACGGCCCCGGGCGGGGTGAAGAAGCCCCACCGCTACCGGCCCCGGGCAGGGTGAAGAAGTCCCACCGCTACCGGTCCCGGGCGGGGTGAAGAAGTCCCACCACGACTGGCCCCGGGCAGGGTGAAGAAGCACCACCGCTACCGGCCCCCGGGCGCGGGTGAAGGAGCCCCCACCGCTACCGGCCCCGGGCGGGGTGAAGAAGTCCCACCGCTACCGGCCCCGGGCGGGGTGAAGAAACCCCACCGCTACCGGCCCCGGGCGGGGTGAAGAAGCCCCACCGCTACCGGCCCCGGGCGGGGTGAAGAAGTCCCACCGCTACCCGGCCCCGGGCGGGGTGAAGAAACCCCACCGCTCCGGGCGGGGTGAAGAAGTCCCCACCACTACCGGCCCCGGGCGGGGTGAAGAAGTCCCACTGCTACCGTCCCTGGGGGGGGTGAAGGAGCCCCACTGCTACCGTCCCTGGGGCGGGTGAAGGAGCCCCACCGCTACCCGGCCCCGGGCGGGGTGAAGAAGTCCCACTGCTACCCGTCCCTGGGGGGGGTGAAGGAGCCCCACCGCTACCGGCCCCGGGCGGGGTGAAGAAGTCCCACCGCTACCGGCCCCGGGCGGGGTGAAGAAGTCCCAACTCTACCGGCCCCCGGGCGGGGTGAAGAAGCCCCACCGCTACCGGCCCCGGGCAGGGTGAAGAAGCCCCACCGCTACTGGCCCCGTTCGGGGTGAAGAAGCACCACCGCGACCGGCCCCCGGGCAGGGTGAAGAAGTCCCACCGCTACCGGCTCCGGGCAGGGTGAAGAAGTCCCACCGCTACCTGGCCCCAGGCGGGGTGAAGAAGTCCCACCGCTACCGGCCCGGGGCGGGGTGAAGAAGTCCCACTGCTACCGGCCCCCGGCGAGGTGAAGAAGTCCCACCGCTAACAGCCCCAGGCGGGGTGAAGAAGCCCCACCGCTACCGGCCCCGGGCGGGGTGAAGAAGCCCCACCGTTACCGGCCCAGGGTGAAGAAGCCCCACCGCTACCGGCCCCGGGCGGGGTGAAGAAGTCCCACCGCTACCGGCCCCGGGCGGGGTGAAGAAGCCCCCACCGCTACCGGCCCCGGGCAGGGTGAAGAAGTCCCACCGCTACCGGTCCCGGGCGGGGTGAAGAAGTCCCACCACGACTGGCCCCGGGCAGGGTGAAGAAGCACCACCGCTACCGGCCCCGGGCGGGGTGAAGGAGCCCCACCGCTACCGGCCCCGGGCGGGGTGAAGAAGTCCCACCGCTACCGGCCCCCGGGCGGGGTGAAGAAACCCCACCGCTACCGGCCCCGGGCGGGGTGAAGAAGCCCCACCGCTACCCGGCCCCGGGCGGGGTGAAGAAGTCCCACCGCTACCGGCCCCCGGGCGGGGTGAAGAAACCCCACCGCTACCGGCTCCGGGCGGGGTGAAGAAGTCCCACCACTACCGGCCCCGGGCGGGGTGAAGAAGCCCCACCGCTACCGGCCCCGGGCGGGGTGAAGAAGTCCCACTGCTACCGTCCCTGGGGGGGTGAAGGAGCCCCCACCGCTACCCGGCCCCGGGCGGGGTGAAGAAGTCCCACCGCTACCGGCCCCCGGGCGGGGTGAAGAAGTCCCAACTCTACCGGCCCCGGGCGGGGTGAAGAAGCCCCACCGCTACCGGCCCCGGGCAGGGTGAAGAAGCCCCACCGCTACTGGCCCCGTTCGGGGTGAAGAAGCACCACCGCGACCGGCCCCGGGCAGGGTGAAGAAGTCCCACCGCTACCGGCTCCGGGCAGGGTGAAGAAGTCCCACCGCTACCAGGCCCCAGGCGGGGTGAAGAAGTCCCACCGCTACCGGCCCGGGGCGGGGTGAAGAAGTCCCACTGCTACCGGCCCCCGGCGGGGTGAAGAAGTCCCACCGCTAACAGCCCCAGGCGGGGTGAAGAAGCCCCACCGCTACCGGCCCCGGGCGGGGTGAAGAAGCCCCACCGTTACCGGCCCAGGGTGAGGAAGCCCCACCGCTACCGGCCCCCGGGCGGGGTGAAGAAGTCCCACCGCTACCGGCCCCGGGCGGGGTGAAGAAGTCCCACCGCTACCGGCCCCGGGCGAGGTGAAGAAGTCCCACCGCTACCGGCCCCGGGTGGGGTGACGAAGTCCCACCGCTGCTGGACCCAGGCGGGGTGAAGAAGTCCCCACTGCTACCGGCCACCGAGCGGGGTGAAGGAGCCCCACCGCTACCGGCCCCGGGCGGGGTGAAGGAGCCCCACCGCTACCGGCCCCGGGCGGGGTGTAGTCCCCACCGCTACCGGCCCCGGGCGGGGTGAAGGAGCCCCACCGCGACCGGCTCCGGGCGGGGTGAAAAAGCCCCACCACTACCGGCCCCGGGCGGGGTGAAGAAGTCCCACCGCTACCGGCCCCGGGCGGGGTGAAGAAGCCCCACCGCTACCTGGCCCCGGGCGGGGTGAAGAAGTCCCACCGCTACCCGGCCCTGTGCGGGGTGAAGAAGTCCCACTGCTACCTGGCCCCGGGCGGGGTGAAGAAGTCCCACTGCTACCAGCCCCGGGCGGCGTGAAGAAGTCCCACCGCTACCGGCCCCGGGCGGGGTGAAGAAGTCCCACCGCTACCCAGCCCCGGGCGGGGTGAAGAAGTCCCACTGCTACCGGCCCTGGGCGGCGTGAAGAAGTCCCACCCGCTACCGGCCCCGGGCGGGGTGAAGAAGTCCCACCGCAACGGCCCCGGGCGGGGTGAAGAAGCCCCACCGCTACCGGCCCCCGGGCAGGGTGAAGAAGTCCCAACCGCTACCGGTCCCGGGCGGGGTGAAGAAGTCCCACCACGACTGGCCCCGGGCAGGGTGAAGAAGCACCACCGCTACCGGCCCCGGGCGGGGTGAAGGAGCCCCACCGCTACCGGCCCCGGGCGGGGTGAAGAAGTCCCACCGCTACCGGCCCCGGGCGGGGTGAAGAAACCCCACCGCTACCGGCCCCGGCGGGGTGAAGAAGCCCCACCGCTACCGGCCCCGGGCGGGGTGAAGAAGTCCCACCGCTACCGGCCCCGGGCGGGGTGAAGAAACCCCACCGCTCCGGGCGGGGTGAAGAAGTCCCACCACTACCGGCCCCGGGCGGGGTGAAGAAGTCCCACTGCTACCGTCCCTGGGGGGGGTGAAGGAGCCCCACTGCTACCGTCCCTGGGGCGGGTGAAGGAGCCCCACCGCTACCCGGCCCCGGGCGGGGTGAAGAAGTCCCACTGCTACCGTCCCTGGGGGGGGTGAAGGAGCCCCACCGCTACCGGCCCCGGGCGGGGGTGAAGAAGTCCCACCGCTACCGGCCCCGGGCGGGGTGAAGAAGTCCCAACTCTACCGGACCCCGGGCGGGGTGAAGAAGCCCCACCGCTACCGGCCCCGGGCAGGGTGAAGAAGCCCCACCGCTACTGGCCCCGTTCGGGGTGAAGAAGCACCACCGCGACCGGCCCCGGGCAGGGTGAAGAAGTCCCACCGCTACCGGCTCCGGGCAGGGTGAAGAAGTCCCACCGCTACCGGCCCCAGGCGGGGTGAAGAAGTCCCACCGCTACCGGCCCGGGGCGGGGGTGAAGAAGTCCCACTGCTACCGGCCCCCGGCGAGGTGAAGAAGTCCCACCGCTAACAGCCCCCAGGCGGGGTGAAGAAGCCCCACCGCTACCGGCCCCGGGCGGGGTGAAGAAGCCCCACCGTTACCGGCCCAGGGTGAAGAAGCCCCACCGCTACCCGGCCCCGGGCGGGGTGAAGAAGTCCCACCGCTA
>NW_028226536.1:0-34287 GCF_052327205.1 Somniosus microcephalus
CTGATTCACCCTCCAGACTTCACCTTCTCCTTCTCCTTCTTCTGCTTCTTCTGATTCACCCTCCAGACTTCACCTTCTCCTTCTCCTTCTTCTGCTTCTTCTGATTCACCCTCCAGACCTCACCTTCTCCTTCTCCTTCTTCTGCTTCTTCTGATTCACCCTCCAGACTTCACCTTCTCCTTCTCCTTCTTCTGCTTCTTCTGATTCACCCTCCAGACTTCACCTTCTCCTTCTCCTTCTTCTGCTTCTTCTGATTCACCCACCAGACTACACCTTCTCCTTCTCCTTCTTCTACTTCTTCTGATTCACCCTCCAGACTTCACCTTCTCCTTCTCCTTCTTCTGTTTCTTCTGATTCACCCTCCAGACTTCACCTTCTCCTTCTCCTTCTTCTGCTTCTTCTGATTCACCCTCCAGACTTCACCTTCTCCTTCTCCTTCTTCTGCTTCTTCTGATTCACCCTCCAGACCTCACCTTCTCCTTCTCCTTCTTCTACTTCTTCTGATTCACCCTCCAGACTTCATCTTCTCCTTCTCCTTCTTCTGCTTCTTCTGATTCACCCTCCAGACCTCACCTTCTCCTTCTCCTTCTTCTACTTCTTCTGATTCACCCTCCAGACTTCATCTTCTCCTTCTCCTTCTTCTACTTATTCTGCTTCATCCCACTGACATCACCTGCTCCTTCTCCTTCTTCTGCTTCTTCTGATTCACCCTCCTAACTTCACCTTCTCCTTCTCCTTCTTCTGCTTCTTCTGATTCACCCTCCTGACTTCACCTTCTCCTTCTCCTTCTTCTGCTTCTTCTGATTCACCCTCCAGACTTCACCTTCTCCTTCTCCTTCTTCTGCTTCTTCTGATTCACCCTCCAGACTTCACCTTCTCCTTCTCCTTCTTCTGCTTCTTCTGATTCACCTTCCAGACTACACCTTCTCCTTCTCCTTCTTCTACTTCTTCTGATTCACCCTCCAGACTTCACCTTCTCCTTCTCCTTCTTCTGTTTCTTCTGATTCACCCTCCAGACTTCACCTTCTCCTTCTCCTTCTTCTGCTTCTTCTGATTCACCCTCCAGACTTCACCTTCTCCTTCTCCTTCTTCTGCTTCTTCTGATTCACCCTCCAGACCTCACCTTCTCCTTCTCCTTCTTCTACTTCTTCTGATTCACCCTCCAGACTTCATCTTCTCCTTCTCCTTCTTCTGCTTCTTCTGACTCACCCTCCAGACTTCACCTTCTCCTTCTCCTTCTTCTGCTTCTTCTGATTCACCCTCCAGACTTCACCTTCTCCTTCTCCTTCTTCTACTTCTTCTGATTCACCCTCCAGACTTCACCTTCTCCTTCTCCTTCTTCTACTTCTTCTGATTCACCCTCCAGTCTTCACCTTCTCCTACTCCTTCTTCTGTTTCTTCTGCTTCACCCTCCAGACTTCACCTTCTCCTTCTCTTTCTTCTGCTTCTTCTGATTCACCCTCCAGACTTCACCTTCTCCTTCTCCTTCTTCTGCTTCTTCTGATTCACCCTCCTGATTTCACCTTCTCCTTCTCCTTCTTCTACTTCTTCTGATTCACCCTCCTGACTTCACCTTCTCCTTCTCCTTCTTCTGCTTCACCCTCCAGACTTCACCTTCTCCTTCTCCTTCTTCTACTTCTTCTGATTCACCCTCCAGACTTCACCTTCTCCTTCTCCTTCTTCTGCTTCTTCTGATTCACCCTCCAGACTTCACCTTCTCCTTCTCCTTATTCTGCTTCTTCTCATTCACCCTCCAGACTTCACCTTCTCCTTCTCCTTCTTCTGCTTCTTCTGATTCACCCTCCAGACTTCACCTTCTCCTTCTACTTCTTCTGCTTCTTCTGATTCACCCTCCAGACTTCACCTTCTCCTTCTCCTTCCTCTGCTTCTTCTGATTCACCCTCCAGACTTCACCTTCTCCTTCTCCTTCTTCTGCTTCTTCTGATTCACCCTCCAGACTTCACCTTCTCCTTCTCCTTATTCTGCTTCTTCTGATTCACCCTCCAGACTTCACCTTCTCCTTCTCCTTCTTCTGCTTCTTCTGATTCACCCTGCAGACTTCACCTTCTCCTTCTCCTTCTTCTGCTTCTTCTGATTCACCCTCCAGACATCACCTTCTCCTTCTCCTTCTTCTGCTTCTTCTGATTCACCCTCCAGACTTCACCTTCTCCTTCTCCTTCTTCTACTTCTTCTGATTCACCCTCCAGACTTCACCTTCTCCTTCTCTTTCTTCTGCTTCTTCTGATTCACCCTCCAGACTTCACCTTCTCCTTCTCCTTCTTCTGATTCTTCTGATTCACCCTCCAGACTTCACCTTCTCCTTCTCCTTCTTCTGCTTCTTCTGATTCACCCTCCAGACTTCACCTTCTCCTTCTCCTTCTTCTACTTATTCTGCTTCATCCCCCTGACATCACCTGCTCCATCTCCTTCTTCTGCTTCTTCTGATTCACCCTCCTAACTTCACCTTCTACTTCTCCTTCTTCTGCTTCTTCTGATTCACCCTCCTGACTTCACCTTCTCCTTCTCCTTCTTCTGCTTCACCCTCCAGACTTCACCTTCTCCTTCTCCTTCTTCTACTTCTTCTGATTCACCCTCCAGACTTCACCTTCTCCTTCTCCTTCTTCTGCTTCTTCTGATTCACCCTCCAGACTTCACCTTCTCCTTCTCCTTATTCTGCTTCTTCTCATTCACCCTCCAGACTTCACCTTCTCCTTCTCCTTCTTCTGCTTCTTCTGATTCACCCTCCAGACTTCACCTTCTCCTTCTACTTCTTCTGCTTCTTCTGATTCACCCTCCAGACTTCACCTTCTCCTTCTCCTTCCTCTGCTTCTTCTGATTCACCCTCCAGACTTCACCTTCTCCTTCTCCTTCTTCTGCTTCTTCTGATTCACCCTCCAGACTTCACCTTCTCCTTCTCCTTATTCTGCTTCTTCTGATTCACCCTCCAGACTTCACCTTCTCCTTCTCCTTCTTCTGCTTCTTCTGATTCACCCTGCAGACTTCACCTTTTCCTTCTCCTTCTTCTGCTTCTTCTGATTCACCCTCCAGACATCACCTTCTCCTTCTCCTTCTTCTGCTTCTTCTGATTCACCCTCCAGACTTCACCTTCTCCTTCTCCTTCTTCTACTTCTTCTGATTCACCCTCCAGACTTCACCTTCTCCTTCTCTTTCTTTTGCTTCTTCTGATTCACCCTCCAGACTTCACCTTCTCCTTCTCCTTCTTCTGATTCTTCTGATTCACCCTCCAGACTTCACCTTCTCCTTCTCCTTCTTCTGCTTCTTCTGATTCACCCTCCTGACTTCACCTTCTCCTTCTCCTTCTTCTACTTCTTCTGATTCACCATCCTGACTTCACCTTCTCCTTCTCCTTCTTCTACTTCTTCTGCTTCACCCTCCAGACTTCACCTTCTCCTTCTCCTTCTTCTACTTCTTCTGATTCACCCTCCAGACTTGACCTTCTCCTTTTCCTTCTTCTACTTCTTCTGATTCACCCTCCAGACTTCACCTTCTCCTTCTCCTTCTTCTGCTTCTTCTGCTTCACCGTCCTGACTTCACCTTCTCCTTCTCCTTCTTCTACTTATTCTGCTTCATCCCCCTGACATCACCTGCTCCATCTCCTTCTTCTGCTTCTTCTGATTCACCCTCCTAACTTCACCTTCTACTTCTCCTTCTTCTGCTTCTTCTGATTCACCCTCCTGACTTCACCTTCTCCTTCTCCTTCTTCTGCTTCTTCTGATTCACCCTCCAGACTTCACCTTATCCTTCTCCTTCTTCTGCTTCTTCTGATTCACCCTCCAGACTTCACCTTCTCCTTCTCCTTCTTCTGCTTCTTCTGATTCACCCTCCAGACTACACCTTCTCCTTCTCCTTCTTCTACTACTTCTGATTCACCCTCCAGACTTCACCTTCTCCTTCTCCTTCTTCTACTTATTCTGCTTCATCCCCCTGACATCACCTGCTCCATCTCCTTCTTCTGCTTCTTCTGATTCACCCTCCTAACTTCACCTTCTACTTCTCCTTCTTCTGCTTCTTCTGATTCACCCTCCTGACTTCACCTTCTCCTTCTCCTTCTTCTGCTTCTTCTGATTCACCCTCCAGACTTCACCTTATCCTTCTCCTTCTTCTGCTTCTTCTGATTCACCCTCCAGACTTCACCTTCTCCTTCTCCTTCTTCTGCTTCTTCTGATTCACCCTCCAGACTACACCTTCTCCTTCTCCTTCTTCTACTACTTCTGATTCACCCTCCAGACTTCACCTTCTCCTTCTCCTTCTTCTGTTTCTTCTGATTCACCCTCCAGACTTCACCTTCTCCTTCTCCTTCTTCTGCTTCTTCTGATTCACCCTGCAGACTTCACCTTCTCCTTCTCCTTCTTCTGCTTCTTCTGATTCACCCTCCAGACTTCACCTTCTCCTTCTCCTTCTTCTGCTTCTTCTGATTCACCCTCCAGACTTCACCTTCTCCTTCTCCTTCTTCTACTTCTTCTGATTCACCCTCCAGACTTCACCTTCTCCTTCTCTTTCTTCTGCTTCTTCTGATTCACCCTCCAGACTTCACCTTCTCCTTCTCCTTCTTCTGATTCTTCTGATTCACCCTCCAGACTTCACCTTCTCCTTCTCCTTCTTCTGCTTCTTCTGATTCACCCTCCTGACTTCGCCTTCTCCTTCTCCTTCTTCTACTTCTTCTGATCCACCATCCTGACTTCACGTTCTCCTTCTCCTTCTTCTACATCTTCTGCTTCACCCTCCAGACTTCACCTTCTCCTTCTCCTTCTTCTACTTCTTCTGATTCACCCTCCAGACTTGACCTTCTCCTTTTCCTTCTTCTACTTCTTCTGATTCACCCTCCAGACTTCACCTTCTCCTTCTCCTTCTTCTGCTTCTTCTGCTTCACCGTCCTGACTTCACCTTCTCCTTCTCCTTCTTCTACTTATTCTGCTTCATCCCCCTGACATCACCTGCTCCTTCTCCTTCTTCTGCTTCTTCTGATTCACCCTCCTAACTTCACCTTCTCCTTCTCCTTCTTCTGCTTCTTCTGATTCACCCTCCTGACTTCACCTTCTCCTTCTCCTTTTTCTGCTTCTTCTGATTCACCCTCCAGACTTCACCTTCTCCTTCTCCTTCTTCTGCTTCTTCTGATTCACCCTCCAGACTTCACCTTCTCCTTCTCCTTCTTCTGCTTCTTCTGATTCACCCTCCAGACTACACCTTCTCCTTCTCCTTCTTCTACTTCTTCTGATTCACCCTCCAGACTTCACCTTCTCCTTCTCCTTCTTTTGTTTCTTCTGATTCACCCTCCAGACCTCACCTTCTCCTTCTCCTTCTTCTACTTCTTCTGATTCACCCTCCAGACTTCATCTTCTCCTTCTCCTTCTTCTGCTTCTTCTGATTCACCCTCCAGACTTCACCTTCTCCTTCTCCTTCTTCTGCTTCTTCTGATTCACCCTCCAGACTTCACCTTCTCCTTCTCCTTCTTCTACTTCTTCTGATTCACCCTCCAGACTTCACCTTCTCCTTCTCCTTCTTCTACTTCTTCTGCTTCACCCTCCAGACTTCACCTTCTCCTTCTCTTTCTTCTGCTTCTTCTGATTCACCCTCCAGACTTCACCTTCTCCTTCTCCTTCTTCTGATTCTTCTGATTCACTACAGACTTCACCTTCTCCTTCTCCTTCTTCTGTTTCTTCTGCTTCACCCTCCAGACTTCACCTTCTCCTTCTCTTTCTTCTGCTTCTTCTGATTCATCCTCCAGACTTCACCTTCTCCTTCTCCTTCTTCTGATTCTTCTGATTCACCCTACAGACTTCACCTTCTCCTTCTCCTTCTTCTGCTTCTTCTGATTCACCCTCCTGATTTCACCTTCTCCTTCTCCTTCTTCTACTTCTTCTGATTCACCCTCCTGACTTCACCTTCTCCTTCTCCTTCTTCTGCTTCACCCTCCAGACTTCACCTTCTCCTTCTCCTTCTTCTACTTCTTCTGATTCACCCTCCAGACTTCACCTTCTCCTTCTCCTTCTTCTTCTTCTTCTGATTCACCCTCCAGACTTCACCTTCTCCTTCTCCTTATTCTGCTTCTTCTCATTCACCCTCCAGACTTCACCTTCTCCTTCTCCTTCTTCTGCTTCTTCTGATTCACCCTCCAGACTTCACCTTCTCCTTCTACTTCTTCTGCTTCTTCTGATTCACCCTCCAGACTTCACCTTCTCCTTCTCCTTCCTCTGCTTCTTCTGATTCACCCTCCAGACTACACCTTCTCCTTCTCCTTCTTCTACTTCTTCTGATTCACCCTCCAGACTTCACCTTCTCCTTCTCCTTCTTTTGTTTCTTCTGATTCACCCTCCAGACCTCACCTTCTCCTTCTCCTTCTTCTACTTCTTCTGATTCACCCTCCAGACTTCATCTTCTCCTTCTCCTTCTTCTGCTTCTTCTGATTCACCCTCCAGACTTCACCTTATCCTTCTCCTTCTTCTGCTTCTTCTGATTCACCCTCCAGACTTCACCTTCTCCTTCTCCTTCTTCTGCTTCTTCTGATTCACCCTCCAGACTACACCTTCTCCTTCTCCTTCTTCTACTACTTCTGATTCACCCTCCAGACTTCACCTTCTCCTTCTCCTTCTTCTGTTTCTTCTGATTCACCCTCCAGTCTTCACCTTCTCCTTCTCCTTCTTCTGCTTCTTCTGATTCACCCTGCAGACTTCACCTTCTCCTTCTCCTTCTTCTGCTTCTTCTGATTCACCCTCCAGACTTCACCTTCTCCTTCTCCTTCTTCTGCTTCTTCTGATTCACCCTCCAGACTTCACCTTCTCCTTCTCCTTCTTCTACTTCTTCTGATTCACCCTCCAGACTTCACCTTCTCCTTCTCTTTCTTCTGCTTCTTCTGATTCACCCTCCAGACTTCACCTTCTCCTTCTCCTTCTTCTGATTCTTCTGATTCACCCTCCAGACTTCACCTTCTCCTTCTCCTTCTTCTGCTTCTTCTGATTCACCCTCCTGACTTCACCTTCTCCTTCTCCTTCTTCTACTTCTTCTGATCCACCATCCTGACTTCACGTTCTCCTTCTCCTTCTTCTACATCTTCTGCTTCACCCTCCAGACTTCACCTTCTCCTTCTCCTTCTTCTACTTCTTCTGATTCACCCTCCAGACTTGACCTTCTCCTTTTCCTTCTTCTACTTCTTCTGATTCACCCTCCAGACTTCACCTTCTCCTTCTCCTTCTTCTGCTTCTTCTGCTTCACCGTCCTGACTTCACCTTCTCCTTCTCCTTCTTCTACTTATTCTGCTTCATCCCCCTGACATCACCTGCTCCTTCTCCTTCTTCTGCTTCTTCTGATTCACCCTCCTAACTTCACCTTCTCCTTCTCCTTCTTCTGCTTCTTCTGATTCACCCTCCTGACTTCACCTTCTCCTTCTCCTTCTTCTGCTTCTTCTGATTCACCCTCCAGACTTCACCTTCTCCTTCTCCTTCTTCTGCTTCTTCTGATTCACCCTCCAGACTTCACCTTCTCCTTCTCCTTCTTCTGCTTCTTCTGATTCACCCTCCAGACTACACCTTCTCCTTCTCCTTCTTCTACTTCTTCTGATTCACCCTCCAGACTTCACCTTCTCCTTCTCCTTCTTTTGTTTCTTCTGATTCACCCTCCAGACCTCACCTTCTCCTTCTCCTTCTTCTACTTCTTCTGATTCACCCTCCAGACTTCATCTTCTCCTTCTCCTTCTTCTGCTTCTTCTGATTCACCCTCCAGACTTCACCTTCTCCTTCTCCTTCTTCTGCTTCTTCTGATTCACCCTCCAGACTTCACCTTCTCCTTCTCCTTCTTCTACTTCTTCTGATTCACCCTCCAGACTTCACCTTCTCCTTCTCCTTCTTCTACTTCTTCTGCTTCACCCTCCAGACTTCACCTTCTCCTTCTCTTTCTTCTGCTTCTTCTGATTCACCCTCCAGACTTCACCTTCTCCTTCTCCTTCTTCTGATTCTTCTGATTCACCCTACAGACTTCACCTTCTCCTTCTCCTTCTTCTGTTTCTTCTGCTTCACCCTCCAGACTTCACCTTCTCCTTCTCTTTCTTCTGCTTCTTCTGATTCACCCTCCAGACTTCACCTTCTCCTTCTCCTTCTTCTGATTCTTCTGATTCACCCTACAGACTTCACCTTCTCCTTCTCCTTCTTCTGCTTCTTCTGATTCACCCTCCTGATTTCACCTTCTCCTTCTCCTTCTTCTACTTCTTCTGATTCACCCTCCTGACTTCACCTTCTCCTTCTCCTTCTTCTGCTTCACCCTCCAGACTTCACCTTCTCCTTCTCCTTCTTCTACTTCTTCTGATTCACCCTCCAGACTTCACCTTCTCCTTCTCCTTCTTCTTCTTCTTCTGATTCACCCTCCAGACTTCACCTTCTCCTTCTCCTTATTCTGCTTCTTCTCATTCACCCTCCAGACTTCACCTTCTCCTTCTCCTTCTTCTGCTTCTTCTGATTCACCCTCCAGACTTCACCTTCTCCTTCTACTTCTTCTGCTTCTTCTGATTCACCCTCCAGACTTCACCTTCTCCTTCTCCTTCCTCTGCTTCTTCTGATTCACCCTACAGACTTCACCTTCTCCTTCTCCTTCTTCTACTTCTTCTGATTCAACCTCCAGACTTCACCATCTCCTTCTCTTTCTTCTGCTTCTTCTGATTCACCCTCCAGACTTCACCTTCTCCTTCTCCTTCTTCTGCTTCTTCTGATTCACCCTCCAGACTTCACCTTCTCCTTCTCCTTCTTCTGCTTCTTCTGATTCACCCTCCAGACCTCACCTTCTCCTTCTCCTTCTTCTACTTCTTCTGATTCACCCTCCTGATTTCACCTTCTCCTTCTCCTTCTTCTACTTCTTCTGATTCACCCTCCTGACTTCACCTTCTCCTTCTCGTTCTTCTGCTTCACCCTCCAGACTTCACCTTCTCCTTCTCCTTCTTCTACTTCTTCTGATTCACCCTCCAGACTTCACCTTCTCCTTCTCCTTCTTCTTCTTCTTCTGATTCACCCTCCAGACTTCACCTTCTCCTTCTCCTTATTCTGCTTCTTCTCATTCACCCTCCAGACTTCACCTTCTCCTTCTCCTTCTTCTGCTTCTTCTGATTCACCCTCCAGACTTCACCTTCTCCTTCTACTTCTTCTGCTTCTTCTCATTCACCCTCCAGACTTCACCTTCTCCTTCTCCTTCCTCTGCTTCTTCTGATTCACCCTACAGACTTCACCTTCTCCTTCTCCTTCTTCTACTTCTTCTGATTCAACCTCCAGACTTCACCATCTCCTTCTCTTTCTTCTGCTTCTTCTGATTCACCCTCCAGACTTCACCTTCTCCTTCTCCTTCTTCTGATTC
Organism: Somniosus microcephalus; assembly: GCF_052327205.1. NCBI lineage: Eukaryota > Metazoa > Chordata > Chondrichthyes > Squaliformes > Somniosidae > Somniosus > Somniosus microcephalus. The sequence continues at coordinate 9,352 of NW_028226536.1, forward strand.
TTCTGATTCACCCTCCAGACTTCACCTTCTCCTTCTCCTTCTTCTGCTTCTTCTGATTCACCCTCCTGACTTCACCTTCTCCTTCTCCTTCTTCTACTTCTTCTGATTCACCCTCCTGACTTCACCTTCTCCTTCTCCTTCTTCTACTTCTTCTGCTTCACCCTCCAGACTTCACCTTCTCCTTCTCCTTCTTCTACTTCTTCTGATTCAACCTCCAGACTTCACCTTCTCCTTCTCCTTCTTCTACTTCTTCTGATTCTCCCTCCAGACTTCACCTTCTCCTTCTCCTTCTTCTACTTCTTCTGATTCACCCTCGAGACTTCACCTTCTCCTTCTCCTTCTTCTGCTTCTTCTGATTCACCCTCCAGACTTCACCTTCTCCTTCTCCTTCTCCTGCTTCTTCTGATTCACCCTCCAGACTTCACCTTCTCCTTCTCCTTCTTCTACTTCTTCTGATTCACCCTCCAGACTTCACCTTCTCCATCTCCTTCTTCTGCTTCTTCTGATTCACCCTCCAGACTTCACCTTCTCCTTCTCCTTCGTCTACTTCTTCTGATTCACCCTCCAGACTACACCTTCTCCTTCTCCTTCTTCTACTTCTTCTGATTCACCCTCCAGACTTCACCTTATCCTTCTCCTTCTTCTGTTTCTTCTGATACACCGTCCAGACTTCACCTTCTCCTTCTCCTTCTTCTACTACTTCTGATTCACCCTCCAGACTTCACCTTCTCCTTCTCCTTCTTCTACTTCTTCTGATTCACCCTCCAGACTTCATCTTCTCCTTCTCCTTCTTCTGCTTCTTCTGATTCACCCTCCAGACTTCACCTTCTCCTTCTCCTTCTTCTGCTTCTTCTGATTCACCCTCCAGACTTCACCTTCTCCTTCTCCTTCTTCTACTTCTTCTGATTCACCCTCCAGACTTCACCTTCTCCTTCTCCTTCTTCCACTTCTTCTGATTCACCCTCCAGTCTTCACCTTCTCCTTCTCCTTCTTCTGTTTCTTCTGCTTCACCCTCCAGACTTCACCTTCTCCTTCTCTTTCTTCTGCTTCTTCTGATTCACCCTCCAGACTTCACCTTCTCCTTCTCCTTCTTCTGATTCTTCTGATTCACCCTCCAGACTTCACCTTCTCCTTCTCCTTCTTCTGCTTCTTCTGATTCACCCTCCTGACTTCACCTTCTCCTTCTCCTTCTTCTACTTCTTCTGATTCACCCTCCTGACTTCACCTTCTCCTTCTCCTTCTTCTACTTCTTCTGCTTCACCCTCCAGACTTCACCTTCTCCTTCTCCTTCTTCTACTTCTTCTGATTCACCCTCCAGACTTCATCTTCTCCTTCTTCTGCTTCTTCTGATTCACCCTCCAGACTTCACCTTCTCCTTCTCCTTATTCTGCTTCTTCTGATTCACCCTCCAGACTTCACCTTCTCCTTCTCCTTATTCTGCTTCTTCTGATTCACCCTCCAGACTTCACCTTCTCCTTCTCCTTCTTCTGCTTCTTCTGATTCACCCTCCTGACTTCACCTTCTCCTTCTCCTTCTTCTACTTCTTCTGCTTCACCCTCCAGACTTCACCTTCTCCTTCTCCTTCTTCTACTTCTTCTGATTCACCCTCCAGACTTCACCTTCTCCTTCTCCTTCTTTTGCTTCTTCTGATTCACCCTCCATACTTCACCTTCACTTCTCCTTATTCTGCTTCTTCTGATTCACCCTCCAGACTTCAACTTCTCCTTCTCCTTCTTCTGCTTCTTCTGATTCACCCTCCAGACTTCACCTTCTCCTTCTCCTTCTTCTGCTTCTTCTGATTCACCCTCCAGACTTCACCTTCTCCTTCTCCTTCTTCTGCTTCTTCTGATTCACCCTCCAGACTTCACCTTCTCCTTCTCCCTCTTCTACTTCTTCTGATTCCCCCTCCAGACTTCACCTTCTCCTTCTCTTTCTTCTGCTTCTTCTGATTCACCCTCCAGACTTCACCTTCTCCTTCTCCTTCTTCTACTTCTTCTGATACACCCTCCAGACTTCATCTTCTCCTTCTCCTTCTTCTGCTTCTTCTGATTCACCCTCCAGACTTCACCTTCTCCTTCTCCTTCTTCTGCTTCTTCTGATTCACCCTCCAGACTTCACCTTCTCCTTCTCCTTCTTCTACTTCTTCTGATTCACCCTCCAAACTTCACCTTCTCCTTCTCCTTCTTCCACTTCTTCTGATTCACCCTCCAGTCTTCACCTTCTCCTTCTCCTTCTTCTGTTTCTTCTGCTTCACCCTCCAGACTTCACCTTCTCCTTCTCTTTCTTCTGCTTCTTCTGATTCACCCTCCAGACTTCACCTTCTCCTTCTCCTTCTTCTGATTCTTCTGATTCACCCTCCAGACTTCACCTTCTCCTTCTCCTTCTTCTGCTTCTTCTGATTCACCCTCCTGACTTCACCTTCTCCTTCTCCTTCTTCTACTTCTTCTGATTCACCCTCCTGACTTCACCTTCTCCTTCTCCTTCTTCTACTTCTTCTGCTTCACCCTCCAGACTTCACCTTCTCCTTCTCCTTCTTCTACTTCTTCTGATTCACCCTCCAGACTTCATCTTCTCCTTCTCCTTCTTCTGCTTCTTCTGATTCACCCTCCAGACTTCACCTTCTCCTTCTCCTTATTCTGCTTCTTCTGATTCACCCTCCAGACTTCACCTTCTCCTTCTCCTTATTCTGCTTCTTCTGATTCACCCTCCAGACATCACCTTCTCCTTCTCCTTCTTCTGCTTCTTCTGATTCACCCTCCTGACTTCACCTTCTCCTTCTCCTTCTTCTACTTCTTCTGATTCACCCTCCTGACTTCACCTTCTCCTTCTCCTTCTTCTACTTCTTCTGCTTCACCCTCCAGACTTCACCTTCTCCTTCTCCTTCTTCTAATTCTTCTGATTCACCCTCCAGACTTCACCTTCTCCTTCTCCTTCTTCTGCTTCTTCTGATTCACCCTCCATACTTCACCTTCACTTCTCCTTATTCTGCTTCTTCTGATTCACTCTCCAGACTTCAACTTCTCCTTCGCCTTCTTCTGCTTCTTCTGATTCACCCTCCAGACTTCACCTTCTCCTTCTCCTTCTTCTGCTTCTTCTGATTCACCCTCCAGACTTCACCTTCTCCTTCTCCTTCTTCTGCTTCTTCTGATTCACCCTCCAGACTTCACCTTCTCCTTCTCCTTCTTCTACTTCTTCTGATTCACCCTCCAGACTTCACCTTCTCCTTCTCCTTCTTCTGCTTCTTCTGTTTCACCCTCCAGACTTCACCTTCTCCTTCTCCTTCTTCTACTTCTTCTGATTCACCCTCCAGACCTCACCTTCTCCTTCTCCTTCTTCTACTTCTTCTGATTCACCCTCCTGACTTCACCTTCTCCTTCTCCTTCTTCTGCTTCTTCTGATTCACCCTCCAGACTTCACCTTCTCCTTCTCTTTCTTCTGCTTCTTCTGATTCACCCTCCAGACTTCACCTTCTCCTTCTCCTTCTTCTGATTCTTCTGTTTCACCCTCCAGACTTCACCTTCTCCTTCTCCTTCTTCTGCTTCTTCTGATTCACCCTCCTGACTTCACCTTCTCCTTCTTCTTCTTCTACTTCTTCTGATTCACCCTCCTGACTTCACCTTCTCCTTCTCCTTCTTCTACTTCTTCTGCTTCACCCTCCAGACTTCACCTTCTCCTTCTCCTTCTTCTACTTCTTCTGATTCACCCTCCAGACTTGACCTTCTCCTTCTCCTTCTTCTACTTATTCTGATTCACCCTCCAGACTTCACCTTCTCCTTCTCCTTCTTCTGCTTCTTCTGCTTCACCGTCCTGACTTCACCTTCTCCTTCTCCTTCTTCTACTTCTTCTGCTTCATCCCGCTGACATCACCTGCTCCTTCTCCTTCTTCTGCTTCTTCTGATTCACCCTCCTAACTTCACCTTCTACTTCTCCTTCTTCTGCTTCTTCTGATTCACTCTCCTGACTTCACCTTCTCCTTCTCCTTCTTCTGCTTCTTCTGATTCACCCTCCTGACTTCACCTTCTCCTTCTCCTTCTTCTACTTCTTCTGCTTCACCCTCCAGACTTCACCTTCTCCTTCTCCTTCTTCTACTTCTTCTGATTCACCCTCCTGACTTCACCTTCTCCTTCTCCTTCTTCTACTTCTTCTGATTCACCCTCCAGACTTCACCTTCTCCTTCTCCTTCTTCTGCTTCTTCTGATTCAACCTCCAGACTTCACCTTCTCCTTCTCCTTATTCTGCTTCTTCTGATTCACCCTCCAGACTTCACATTCTCCTTCTCCTTCTTCTGCTTCTTCTGATTCACCCTCCAGACTTCACCTTCTCCTTCTCCTTCTTCTGCTTCTTCTGATTCACCCTCCAGACTTCACCTTCTCCTTCTCCTTCTTCTGCTTCTTCTGATTCACCCTCCAGACTTCACCTTCTCCTTCTCCTTCTTCTACTTCTTCTGATTCACCCTCCAGACTTCACATTCTCCTTCTCCTTCTTCTGCTTCTTCTGATTCAACCTCCTGACTTCACCTTCTCCTTCTCCTTCTTCTACTTCTTCTGATTCACCCTCCTGACTTCACCTTCTCCTTCTCCTTCTTCTAATTCTTCTGCTTCACCCTCCAGACTTCACCTTCTCCTTCTCCTTCTTCTACTTCTTCTGATTCACCCTCCAGACTTCACCTTCTCCTTCTCCTTCTTCTGCTTCTTCTGATTCACCCTCCAGACTTCACCTTCTCATTCTCCTTCTTCTGCTTCTTCTGCTGCGCCCTCCAGACTTCACCTTCTCCTTCTCCTTCTTCTGCTTCACACTCCAGACTTCACCTTCTCCTTCTCCTTCTTCTGCTTCTTCTGCTGCGCCCTCCAGGCTTCACCTTCTCCTTCTCCTTCTTCTGCTTCTTCTGCTTCACCGTCCTGACTTCACCTTCTCCTTCTCCTTCTTCTACTTCTTCTGCTACACCCCCCTGACTTCACCTGCTCCTTCTCCTTCTTCTGCTTCTTCTGATTCACCCTCCTAACTTCACCTTCTCCTTCTCCTTCTTCTGCTTCTTCTGATTCACCCTCCTGACTTCACCTTCTCCTTCTCCTTCTTCTGCTTCTTCTGATTCACCCTCCAGACTTCACCTTCTCCTTCTCCTTCTTCTGCTTCTTCTGATTCACCCTCCAGACTTCACCTTCTCCTTCTCCTTATTCTGCTTCTTCTGATTCACCCTCCAGACTTCACCTTCTCCTTCTCCTTCTTCTGCTTCTTCTGATTCACCCTCCAGACTTCACCTTCTCCTTCTCCTTCTTCTGCTTCTTCTGATTCACCCTCCAGACTTCACCTTCTCCTTCTCCTTCTTCTGCTTCTTCTGATTCACCCTCCAGACTTCACCTTCTCCTTCTCCTTCTTCTACTTCTTCTGATTCACCCTCCAGACTTCACCTTCTCCTTCTCCTTCTTCTGCTTCTTCTGATTCACCCTCCTGACTTCACCTTCTCCTTCTCCTTCTTCTACATCTTCTGATTCACCCTCCTGACTTCACCTTCTCCTTCTCCTTCTTCTAATTCTTCTGCTTCACCCTCCAGACTTCACCTTCTCCTTCTCCTTCTTCTACTTCTTCTGATTCACCCTCCAGACTTCACCTTCTCCTTCTCCTTCTTCTACTTCTTCTGATTCACCCTCCAGACTTCACCTTCTCCTTCTCCTTCTTCTACTTCTTCTGATTCACCCTCCAGACTTCACCTTCTCCTTCTCCTTCTTCTGCTTCTTCTGATTCACCCTCCAGACATCACCTTCTCCTTCTCCTTATTCTGCTTCTTCTGAATCACCCTCCAGACTTCACCTTCTCCTTCTCCTTCTTCTGCTTCTTCTGATTCACCCTCCAGACTTCACCTTCTCCTTCTCCTTCTTCTGCTTCTTCTGATTCACACTCCAGACTTCACCTTCACCTTCTCCTTCTTCTACTTCTTCTGATTCACCCTCCAGACTTCACCTTCTCCATCTCCTTCTTCTGCTTCTTCTGATTCACCCTCCAGACTTCAACTTCTCCTTCTCCTTCGTCTGCTTCTTCTGATTCACCCTCCAGACTTCACCTTCTCCTTCTCCTTCTTCTGCTTCTTCTGATTCACCCTCCAGACTTCACCTTCTCCTTCTCCTTCTTCTACTTCTTCTGCTTCACCCTCCAGACTTCACCTTCTCCTTCTCCTTCTTCTACTTCTTCTGATTCACCCTCCAGACTTCACCTTCTCCTTCTCCTTCTTCTGCTTCTTCTGATTCAAACTCCAGACTTCACCTTCTCCTTCTCCTTATTCTGCTTCTTCTGATTCACCCTCCAGACTTCACATTCTCCTTCTCCTTCTTCTGCTTCTTCTGATTCACCCTCCAGACTTCACCTTCTCCTTCTCCTTCTTCTGCTTCTTCTGATTCACCCTCCAGACTTCACCTTCTCCTTCTCCTTCTTCTGCTTCTTCTGATTCACCCTCCAGACTTCACCTTCTCCTTCTCCTTCTTCTACTTCTTCTGATTCACCCTCCAGACTTCACATTCTCCTTCTCCTTCTTCTGCTTCTTCTGATTCAACCTCCTGACTTCACCTTCTCCTTCTCCTTCTTCTACTTCTTCTGATTCACCCTCCTGACTAAACCTTCTCCTTCTCCTTCTTCTAATTCTTCTGCTTCACCCTCCAGACTTCACCTTCTCCTTCTCCTTCTTCTACTTCTTCTGATTCACCCTCCAGACTTCACCTTCTCCTTCTCCTTCTTCTGCTTCTTCTGATTCACCCTCCAGACTTCACCTTCTCATTCTCCTTCTTCTGCTTCTTCTGCTGCGCCCTCCAGACTTCACCTTCTCCTTCTCCTTCTTCTGCTTCTTCTGCTTCACACTCCAGACTTCACCTTCTCCTTCTCCTTCTTCTGCTTCTTCTGCTGCGCCCTCCAGGCTTCACCTTCTCCTTCTCCTTCTTCTGCTTCTTCTGCTTCACCGTCCTGACTTCACCTTCTCCTTCTCCTTCTTCTACTTCTTCTGCTACACCCCCCTGACTTCACCTGCTCCTTCTCCTTCTTCTGCTTCTTCTGATTCACCCTCCTAACTTCACCTTCTCCTTCTCCTTCTTCTGCTTCTTCTGATTCACCCTCCTGACTTCACCTTCTCCTTCTCCTTCTTCTGCTTCTTCTGATTCACCCTCCAGACTTCACCTTCTCCTTCTCCTTCTTCTGCTTCTTCTGATTCACCCTCCAGACTTCACCTTCTCCTTCTCCTTATTCCGCTTCTTCTGATTCACCCTCCAGACTTCACCTTCTCCTTCTCCTTCTTCTGCTTCTTCTGATTCACCCTCCAGACTTCACCTTCTCCTTCTCCTTCTTCTGCTTCTTCTGATTCACCCTCCAGACTTCACCTTCTCCTTCTCCTTCTTCTGCTTCTTCTGATTCACCCTCCAGACTTCACCTTCTCCTTCTCCTTCTTCTACTTCTTCTGATTCACCCTCCAGACTTCACCTTCTCCTTCTCCTTCTTCTGCTTCTTCTGATTCACCCTCCTGACTTCACCTTCTCCTTCTCCTTCTTCTACATCTTCTGATTCACCCTCCTGACTTCACCTTCTCCTTCTCCTTCTTCTAATTCTTCTGCTTCACCCTCCAGACTTCACCTTCTCCTTCTCCTTCTTCTACTTCTTCTGATTCACCCTCCAGACTTCACCTTCTCCTTCTCCTTCTTCTACTTCTTCTGATTCACCCTCCAGACTTCACCTTCTCCTTCTCCTTCTTCTACTTCTTCTGATTCACCCTCCAGACTTCACCTTCTCCTTCTCCTTCTTCTGCTTCTTCTGATTCACCCTCCAGACATCACCTTCTCCTTCTCCTTATTCTGCTTCTTCTGAATCACCCTCCAGACTTCACCTTCTCCTTCTCCTTCTTCTGCTTCTTCTGATTCACCCTCCAGACTTCACCTTCTCCTTCTCCTTCTTCTGCTTCTTCTGATTCACACTCCAGACTTCACCTTCACCTTCTCCTTCTTCTACTTCTTCTGATTCACCCTCCAGACTTCACCTTCTCCATCTCCTTCTTCTGCTTCTTCTGATTCACCCTCCAGACTTCACCTTCTCCTTCTCCTTCGTCTGCTTCTTCTGATTCACCCTCCAGACTTCACCTTCTCCTTCTCCTTCTTCTGCTTCTTCTGATTCACCCTCCAGACTTCACCTTCTCCTTCTCCTTCTTCTACGTCTTCTGATTCACCCTCCAGACTTCACCTTCTCCTTCTCTTTCTTCTGCTTCTTCTGATTCACCCTCCAGACTTCACCTTCTCCTTCTCCTTCTTCTGATTCTTCTGATTCACCCTCCAGACTTCACCTTCTCCTTCTCCTTCTTCTGCTTCTTCTGATTCACCCTCCTGACTTCACCTTCTCCTTCTCCTTCTTCTACATCTTCTGATTCACCCTCCTGACTTCACCTTCTCCTTCTCCTTCTTCTACTTCTTCTGCTTCACCCTCCAGACTTCACCTTCTCCTTCTCCTTCTTCTACTTCTTCTAATTCACCCTCCAGACTTCACTTTCTCCTTCTCCTTCTTCTACTTCTTCTGATTCACCCTCCAGACTTCACCTTCTCCTTCTCCTTCTTCTGTTTCTTCTGATTCATCCTCCAGACTTCACCTTCTCCTTCTCCTTCTTCTACTACTTCTGATTCACCCTCCAGACTTCACCTTCTCCTTCTCCTTCTTCTACTTCTTCTGATTCACCCTCCAGACTTCATCTTCTCCTTCTCCTTCTTCTGCTTCTTCTGATTCACTCTCCAGACTTCACCTTCTCCTTCTACTTCTTCTACTTCTTCTGATTCACCCTCCAGACTTCACCTTCTCCTTCTCCTTCTTCTACTTCTTCTGATTCACCCTCCAGTCTTCACCTTCTCCTTCTCCTTCTTCTGTTTCTTCTGCTTCACCTTCCAGACTTCATCTTCTCCTTCTCCTTCTTCTGCTTCTTCTGATTCACCCTCCAGACTTCACCTTCTCCTTCTCCTTCTTCTGATTCTTCTGATTCACCCTCCAGACTTCACCTTCTCCTTCTCCTTCTTCTGCTTCTTCTGATTCACCCTCCTGACTTCACCTTCTCCTTCTCCTTCTTCTACTTCTTCTGATTCACCCTCCTGACTTCACCTTCTCCTTCTCCTTCTTCTACTTCTTCTGCTTCACCCTCCAGACTTCACCTTCTCCTTCTCCTTCTTCTGCTTCTTCTGATTCACCCTCCAGACTTCACCTTCTCCTTCTCCTTATTCTGCTTCTTCTGATTCACCCTCCAGACTTCAACTTCTCCTTCTCCTTATTCTGCTTCTTCTGATTCACCCTCCAGACTTCACCTTCTCCTTCTCCTTCCTTTGCTTCTTCTGATTCCCCCTCCAGACTTCACCTTCTCCTTCTCCTTCTTCTGATTCTTCTGATTCACCCTCCAGACTTCACCTTCTCCTTCTCCTTCGTCTCCTTCTTCTGATTCACCCTCCAGACTACACCTTCTCCTTCTCCTTCTTCTACTTCTTCTGATTCACCCTCCAGACTTCACCTTCTCCTTCTCATTCTTCTGTTTCTTCTGATTCACCCTCCAGACTTCATCTTCTCCTTCTCCTTCTTCTACTTCTTCTGATTCACCCTCCAGACTTCACCTTCTCCTTCTCCTTCTTCTACTTCTTCTGATTCACCCTCCAGACTTCATCTTCTATTTCTCCTTCTTCTACTTCTTCTGATTCACCCTCCAGACTTCACCTTCTCCTTCTCCTTCTTCTGCTTCTTCTGATTCACCCTCCAGACTTCACCTTCTCCTTCTCCTTATTCTGCTTCTTCTGATTCACCCTCCAGACTTCACCTTCTCCTTCTCCTTCTTCTACTTCTTCTGATTCACCCTCCAGACTTCACCTTCTCCTTCTCCTTCTTCTGCTTCTTCTGATTCACCCTCCAGACTTCACCTTCTCCTTCTCCTTCGTCTACTTCTTCTGATTCACCCTCCAGACTACACCTTCTCCTTCTCCTTCTTCTACTTCTTCTGATTCACCCTCCAGACTTCACCTTCTCCTTCTCCTTCTTCTGTTTCTTCTGATTCACCCTCCAGACTTCATCTTCTCCTTCTCCTTCTTCTCCTTCTTCTGATTCACCCTCCAGACTTCACCTTCTCCTTCTCCTTCTTCTACTTCTTCTGATTCACCCTCCAGACTTCATCTTCTCCTTCTCCTGCTTCTACTTCTTCTGATTCACCCTCCAGACTTCACCTTCTCCTTCTCCTTCTTCTGCTTCTTCTGATTCACCCTCCAGACTTCACCTTCTCCTTCTCCTTATTCTGCTTCTTCTGATTCACCTCCAGACTTCACATTCTCCTTCTCCTTCTTCTGCTTCTTCTGATTCACCCTCCAGACTTCACCTTCTCCTTCTCCTTCTTCTGCTTCTTCTGATTCACCCTCCAGACTTCACCTTCTCCTTCTCCTTCTTCTACTTCTTCTGATTCACCCTCCAGACTTAACCTTCTCCTTCTCCTTCTTCTGCTTCTTCTGATTCACCCTCCAGACTTCACCTTCTCCTTCTCCTTCGTCTACTTCTTCTGATTCACCCTCCAGACGACACCTTCTCCTTCTCCTTCTTCTACTTCTTCTGATTCACCCTCCAGACTTCACCTTCTCCTTCTCCTTCTTCTGTTTCTTCTGATTCACCCTCCAGACTTCATCTTCTCCTTCTCCTTCTTCTACTTCTTCTGATTCACCCTCCAGACTTCACCTTCTCCTTCTCCTTCTTCTACTTCTTCTGATTCACCCTCCGGACTTCATCTTCTCCTTCTCCTTCTTCTGCTTCTTCTGATTCACCCTCCAGACTTCACCTTCTCCTTCTCCTTCTTCTGCTTCTTCTGATTCACCCTCCAGACTTCAACTTCTCCTTCTCCTTCTTCTACTTCTTCTGATTCTCCCTCCAGACTTCACCTTCTCCTTCTCCTTCTTCTCCTTCTTCTGATTCACCCTCCAGTCTTCACCTTCTCCTTCTCCTTCTTCTGTTTCTTCTGCTTCACCCTCCAGACTTCACCTTCTCCTTCTCTTTCTTCTGCTTCTTCTGATTCACCCTCCAGACTTCACCTTCTCCTTCTCCTTCTTCTGATTCTTCTGATTCACCCTCCAGACTTCACCTTCTCCTTCTCCTTCTTCTGCTTCTTCTGATTCACCCTCCTGACTTCACCTTCTCCTTCTCCTTCTTCTACTTCTTCTGATTCACCCTCCTGACTTCACCTTCTCCTTCTCCTTCTTCTACTTCTTCTGCTTCACCCTCCAGACTTCACCTTCTCATTCTCCTTCTTCTACTTCTTCTGATTCACCCTCCAGACTTCACCTTCTCCTTCTCCTTCTTCTGCTTCTTCTGATTCACCCTCCAGACTTCACCTTCTCATTCTCCTTCTTCTCCTTCTTCTGCTGCGCCCTCCAGACTTCACCTTCTCCTTCTCCTTCTTCTGCTTCTTCTGCTTCACACTCCAGACTTCACCTTCTCCTTCTCCTTCTTCTGCTTCTTCTGCTGCGCCCTCCAGGCTTCACCTTCTCCTTCTCCTTCTTCTGCTTCTTCTGCTTCACCGTCCTGACTTCACCTTCTCCTTCTCCTTCTTCTACTTCTTCTGCTACACCCCCCTGACTTCACCTGCTCCTTCTCCTTCTTCTGCTTCTTCTGATTCACCCTCCTGACTTCACCTTCTCCTTCTCCTTCTTCTGCTTCTTCTGATTCACCCTCCAGACTTCACCTTCTCCTTCTCCTTCTTCTGCTTCTTCTGATTCACCCTCCAGACTTCACCTTCTCCTTCTCCTTCTTCTGCTTCTTCTGATTCACCCTCCAGACTTCACCTTCTCCTTCTCCTTCTTCTACTTCTTCTGATTCACCCTCCAGACTTCACCTTCTCCTTCTCCTTCTTCTACTTCTTCTGATTCACCCTCCAGTCTTCAGCTTCTCCTTCTCCTTCTTCTGTTTCTTCTGCTTCACCCTCCAGACTTCACCTTCTCCTTCTCTTTCTTCTGCTTCTTCTGCTTCACCCTCCAGACTTCACCTTCTCCTTCTCCTTCTTCTGATTCTTCTGATTCACCCTCCAGACTTCACCTTCTCTATCTCCTTCTTCTGCTTCTTCTGATTCACCCTCCTGACTTCACCTTCTCCTTCTCCTTCTTCTACTTCTTCTGATTCACCCTCCTGACTTCACCTTCTCCTTCTCCTTCTTCTACTTCTTCAGCTTCACCCTCCAGACTTCACCTTCTCCTTCTCCTTCTTCTACTTCTTCTGATTCACCCTCCAGACTTCACCTTCTCCTTCTCCTTCTTCTGCTTCTTCTGATTCACCCTCCAGACTTCACCTTCTCCTTCTCCTTATTCTGCTTCTTCTGATTCACCCTCCAGACTTCACCTTCTCCTTCTCCTTCTTCTGCTTCTTCTGATTCACCCTCCAGACTTCACCTTCTCCTTCTCCTTCTTCTACTTCTTCTGATTCACCCTCCAGACTTCACCTTCTCCTTCTCCTTCTTCTACTTCTTCTGATTCACCCTCCAGACTTCACATTCTACTTCTCCTTCTTCTGCTTCTTCTGATTCACCCTCCAGACTTCACCTTCTCCTTCTCCTTATTCTGCTTCTTCTGATTCTCCCTCCAGACTTCACCTTCTCCTTCTCCTTCTTCTGCTTCTTCTGATTCACCCTCCAGACTTCACCTTCTCCTTCTCCTTCTTCTGCTTCTTCTGATTCACCCTCCAGACTTCACCTTCTCCTTCTCCTTCTTCTGCTTCTTCTGATTCACCCTCCGGACTTCACCTTCTCCTTCTCCTTCTTCTACTTCTTCTGATTCACCCTCCAGACTTCACCTTCTCCTTCTCCTTCTTCTGCTTCTTCTGATTCACCCTCCTGACTTCACCTTCTCCTTCTCCTTCTTCTACATCTTCTGATTCACCCTCCTGACTTCACCTTCTCCTTCTCCTTCTTCTACTTCTTCTGCTTCACCCTCCAGACTTCACCTTCTCCTTCTCCTTCTTCTACTTCTTCTGATTCACCCTCCAGACTTCACCTTCTCCTTCTCCTTCTTCTACTTCTTCTGATTCACCCTCCAGACTTCACCTTCTCCTTCTCCTTCTTCTACTTCTTCTGATTCACCCTCCAGACTTCACCTTCTACTTCTCCTTCTTCTGCTTCTTCTGATTCACCCTCCAGACTTCACCTTCTCCTTCTCCTTATTCTGCTTCTTCTGAATCACCCTCCAGACTTCACCTTCTCCTTCTCCTTCTTCTGCTTCTTCTGATTCACCCTCCAGACTTCACCTTCTCCTTCTCCTTCTTCTGCTTCTTCTGATTCACCCTCCAGACTTCACCTTCACCTTCTCCTTCTTCTACTTCTTCTGATTCACCCTCCAGACTTCACCTTCTCCATCTCCTTCTTCTGCTTCTTCTGATTCACCCTCCAGACTTCACCTTCTCCTTCTCCTTCGTCTACTTCTTCTGATTCACCCTCCAGACTTCACCTTCTCCTTCTCCTTCTTCTGCTTCTTCTGATTCACCCTCCAGACTTCACCTTCTCCTTCTCCTTCTTCTACTTCTTCTGATTCACCCTCCAGACTTCACCTTCTCCTTCTCCTTCTTCTGATTCTTCTGATTCACCCTCCAGACTTCACCTTCTCCTTCTCCTTCTTCTGCTTCTTCTGATTCACCCTCCTGACTTCACCTTCTCCTTCTCCTTCTTCTACATCTTCTGATTCACCCTCCTGACTTCACCTTCTCCTTCTCCTTCTTCTACTTCTTCTGCTTCCCCCTCCAGACTTCACCTTCTCCTTCTCCTTCTTCTACTTCTTCTGATTCACCCTCCAGACTTCACCTTCTCCTTCTCCTTCTTCTACTTCTTCTGATTCACCCTCCAGACTTCACCTTCTCCTTCTCCTTCTTCTACTTCTTCTGATTCACCCTCCAGACTTCACCTTCTCCTTCTCCTTCTTCTGCTTCTTCTGATTCACCCTCCAGACTTCACCTTCTCCTTCTCCTTCTTCTGCTTCTTCTGATTCACCCTCCAGACTTCACCTTCTCCTTCTCCTTCTTCTACTTCTTCTGATTCACCCTCCAGACTTCACCTTCTCCATCTCCTTCTTCTGCTTCTTCTGATTCACCCTCCAGACTTCACCTTCTCCTTCTCCTTCGTCTTCTTCTTCTGATTCACCCTCCAGACTACACCTTCTCCTTCTCCTTCTTCTACTTCTTCTGATTCACCCTCCAGACTTCACCTTCTCCTTCTCCTTCTTCTGTTTCTTCTGATTCACCCTCCAGACTTCACCTTCTCCTTCTCCTTCTTCTACTACTTCTGATTCACCCTCCAGACTTCACCTTCTCCTTCTCCTTCTTCTACTTCTTCTGATTCACCCTCCAGACTTCATCTTCTCCTTCTCCTTCTTCTGCTTCTTCTGATTCACCCTCCAGACTTCACCTTCTCCTTCTCCTTCTTCTGCTTCTTCTGACTCACCCTCCAGACTTCACCTTCTCCTTCTCCTTCTTCTACTTCTTCTGATTCACCCTCCAGACTTCACCTTCTCCTTCTCCTTCTTCTACTTCTTCTGATTCACCCTCCAGTCTTCACCTTCTCCTTCTCCTTCTTCTGTTTCTTCTGCTTCACCCTCCAGACTTCACCTTCTCCTTCTCTTTCTTCTGCTTCTTCTGATTCACCCTCCAGACTACACCTTCTCCTTCTCCTTCTTCTGATTCTTCTGATTCACCCTCCAGACTTCACCTACTCCTTCTCCTTCTTCTGCTTCTTCTGATTCACCCTCCTGACTTCACCTTCTCCTTCTCCTTCTTCTACTTCTTCTGATTCACCCTCCTGACTTCAGCTTCTCCTTCTCCTTCTTCTACTTCTTCTGCTTCACCCTCCAGACTTCACCTTCTCCTTCTCCTTCTTCTACTTCTTCTGATTCACCCTCCAGACTTCACCTTCTCCTTCTCCTTATTCTGCTTCTTCTGATTCACCCTCCAGACTTCACCTTCTCCTTCTCCTTATTCTGCTTCTTCTGATTCACCCTCCAGACTTCACCTTCTCCTTCTCCTTCCTTTGCTTCTTCTGATTCACCCTCCAGACTTCACCTTCTCCTTCTCCTTCTTCTGATTCTTCTGATTCACCCTCCAGACTTCACCTTCTCCTTCTCCATCTTCTGCTTCTTCTGATTCACCCTCCTGACTTCACCTTCTCCTTCTCCTTCTTCTACTTCTTCTGATTCACCCTCCTGACTTCACCTTCTCCTTCTCCATCTTCTACTTCTTCTGCTTCACCCTCCAGACTTCAACTTCTCCTTCTCCTTCTTCTACTTCATCTGATTCACCCTCCAGACTTCACCTTCTCCTTCTCCTTCTTCTGCTTCTTCTGATTCACCCTCCAGACTTCACCTTCTCCTTCTCCTTCTTCTGCTTCTTCTGTTTCACCCTCCAGACTTCACCTTATCCTTCTCCTTCTTCTACTTCTTCTGATTCACCCTCCAGACTTCACCTTCTCCTTCTCCTTCTTCTGCTTCTTCTGATTCACCCTCCAGACTTCACCTTCTCCTTCTCCTTCGTCTACTTCTTCTGATTCACCCTCCAGACTACACCTTCTCCTTCTCCTTCTTCTACTTCTTCTGATTCACCCTCCAGACTTCACCTTCTCCTCCTCCTTCTTCTGTTTCTTCTGAGTCACCCTCCAGACTTCATCTTCTCCTTCTCCTTCTTCTACTTCTTCTGATTCACCCTCCAGACTTCACCTTCTCCTTCTCCTTCTTCTACTTCTTCTGATTCACCCTCCAGTCTTCACCTTCTCCTTCTCCTTCTTCTGTTTCTTCTGCTTCACCCTCCAGACTTCACCTTCTCCTTCTCTTTCTTCTGCTTCTTCTGATTCACCCTCCAGACTTCACCTTCTCCTTCTCCTTCTTCTGATTCTTCTGATTCACCCTCCAGACTTCACCTTCTCCTTCTCCTTCTTCTGCTTCTTCTGATTCACCCTCCTGACTTCACCTTCTCCTTCTCCTTCTTCTACTTCTTCTGATTCACCCTCCTGACTTCACCTTCTCCTTCTCCTTCTTCTACTTCTTCTGCTTCACCCTCCAGACTTCACCTTCTCCTTCTCCTTCTTCTACTTCTTCTGATTCACCCTCCAGACTTCACCTTCTCCTTCTCCTTCTTCTGCTTCTTCTGATTCACCCTCCAGACTTCACCTCCTCCTTCTCCTTATTCTGCTTCTTCTGATTCACCCTCCAGACTTCAACTTCTCCTTCTCCTTATTCTGCTTCTTCTGATTCACCCTCCAGACTTCACCTTCTCCTTCTCCTTATTCTGCTTCTTCTGATTCACCCTCCAGACTTCACCTTCTCCTTCTCCTTCCTTTGCTTCTTCTGATTCACCCTCCAGACTTCACCTTCTCCTTCTCCTTCTTCTGATTCTTCTGCTTCACTCTCCTGACTTCACCTTCTCCTTCTCCTTCTTCTACTTCTTCTGATTCACCCTCCAGACTTCACCTACTCCTTCTCCTTCTTCTGCTTCTTCTGATTCACCCTCCTGACTTCACCTTCTCCTTCTCCTTCTTCTGCTTCTTCTGATTCACCCTCCAGACTTCACCTTCTCCTTCTCCTTCTTCTGCTTCTTCTGATTCACCCTCCAGACTTCACCTTCTCCTTCTCCTTCTTCTGCTTCTTCTGATTCACCCTCCAGACCTCACCTTCTCCTTCTCCTTCTTCTACTTCTTCTGATTCACCCTCCAGACTTCATCTTCTCCTTCTCCTTCTTCTGCTTCTTCTGATTCACCCTCCAGACTTCACCTTCTCCTTCTCCTTCTTCTGCTTCTTCTGATTCACCCTCCAGACTTCACCTTCTCCTTCTCCTTCTTCTACTTCTTCTGATTCACCCTCCAGACTTCACCTTCTCCTTCTCCTTCTTCTACTTCTTCTGATTCACCCTCCAGTCTTCACCTTCTCCTTCTCCTTCTTCTGTTTCTTCTGCTTCACCCTCCAGACTTCACCTTCTCCTTCTCTTTCTTCTGCTTCTTCTGCTTCACCCTCCAGACTTCACCTTCTCCTTCTCCTTCTTCTGATTCTTCTGATTCACCCTCCAGACTTCACCTTCTCTATCTCCTTCTTCTGCTTCTTCTGATTCACCCTCCTGACTTCACCTTCTCCTTCTCCTTCTTCTACTTCTTCTGATTCACCCTCCTGACTTCACCTTCTCCTTCTCCTTCTTCTACTTCTTCTGCTTCACCCTCCAGACTTCACCTTCTCCTTCTCCTTCTTCTACTTCTTCTGATTCACCCTCCAGACTTCACCTTCTCCTTCTCCTTCTTCTGCTTCTTCTGATTCACCCTCCAGACTTCACCTTCTCCTTCTACTTATTCTGCTTCTTCTGATTCACCCTCCAGACTTCACCTTCTCCTTCTCCTTCTTCTGCTATTTCTGATTCACCCTCCAGACTTCACCTTCTGCTTCTCCTTCTTCTGCTTCTTCTGATTCACCCTCCAGACTTCACCTTCTCCTTCTCCTTCTTCTGCTTCTTCTGATTCACCCTCCAGACTTCACCTTCTCCTTCTCCTTCTTCTACTTCTTCTGATTCACCCTCCAGACTTCACCTTCTCCTTCTCCTTCTTCTGCTTCTTCTAATTCGCCCTCCTGACTTCACCTTCTCCTTCTCCTTCTTCTACATCTTCTGATTCACCCTTCTGACTTCACCTTCTCCTTCTCCTTCTTCTACTTCTTCTGCTTCAACCTCCAGACTTCACCTTCTCCTTCTCCTTCTTCTACTTCTTCTGATTCACCCTCCAGACTTCACCTTCTCCTTCTCCTTCTTCTACTTCTTCTGATTCACCCTCCAGACTTCACCTTCTCCTTCTCCTTCTTCTACTTCTTCTGATTCACCCTCCAGACTTCACCTTCTCCTTCTCCTTCTTCTGCTTCTTCTGAGTCACCCTCCAGACTTCACCTTCTCCTTCTCCTTATTCTGCTTCTTCTGAATCACCCTCCAGACTTCACCTTCTCCTTCTCCTTCTTCTGCTTCTTCTGATTCACCCTCCAGACTTCACCTTCTCATTCTCCTTCTTCTGCTTCTTCTGATTCACCCTCCAGACTTCACCTTCACCTTCTCCTTCTTCTACTTCTTCTGATTCACCCTCCAGACTTCACCTTCTCCATCTCCTTCTTCTGCTTCTTCTGATTCACCCTCCAGACTTCACCTTCTCCTTCTCCTTCGTCTACTTCTTCTGATTCACCCTCCAGACTTCACCTTCTCCTTCTCCTTCTTCTGCTTCTTCTGATTCACCCTCCAGACTTCACCTTCTCCTTCTCCTTCTTCTACTTCTTCTGATTCACCCTCCAGACTTCACCTTCTCCTTCTCCTTCTTCTGATTCTTCTGATTCACCCTCCAGACTTCACCTTCTCCTTCTCCTTCTTCTGCTTCTTCTGATTCACCCTCCTGACTTCACCTTCTCCTTCTCCTTCTTCTACATCTTCTGATTCACCCTCCTGACTTCACCTTCTCCTTCTCCTTCTTCTACTTCTTCTGCTTCCCCCTCCAGACTTCACCTTCTCCTTCTCCTTCTTCTACTTCTTCTGATTCACCCTCCAGACTTCACCTTCTCCTTCTCCTTCTTCTACTTCTTCTGATTCACCCTCCAGACTTCACCTTCTCCTTCTCCTTCTTCTACTTCTTCTGATTCACCCTCCAGACTTCACCTTCTCCTTCTCCTTCTTCTGCTTCTTCAGATTCACCCTCCAGACATCACCTTCTCCTTCTCCTTATTCTGCTTCTTCTGAATCACCCTCCAGACTTCACCTTCTCCTTCTCCTTCTTCTGCTTCTTCTGATTCACCCTCCAGACTTCACCTTCTCCTTCTCCTTCTTCTGCTTCTTCTGATTCACCCTCCAGACTTCACCTTCTCCTTCTCCTTCTTCTACTTCTTCTGATTCACCCTCCAGACTTCACCTTCTCCATCTCCTTCTTCTGCTTCTTCTGATTCACCCTCCAGACTTCACCTTCTCCTTCTCCTTCGTCTACTTCTTCTGATTCACCCTCCAGACTACACCTTCTCCTTCTCCTTCTTCTACTTCTTCTGATTCACCCTCCAGACTTCACCTTCTCCTTCTCCTTCTTCTGTTTCTTCTGATTCACCCTCCAGACTTCACCTTCTCCTTCTCCTTCTTCTACTACTTCTGATTCACCCTCCAGACTTCACCTTCTCCTTCTCCTTCTTCTACTTCTTCTGATTCACCCTCCAGACTTCATCTTCTCCTTCTCCTTCTTCTGCTTCTTCTGATTCACCCTCCAGACTTCACCTTCTCCTTCTCCTTCTTCTGCTTCTTCTGATTCACCCTCCAGACTTCACCTTCTCCTTCTCCTTCTTCTACTTCTTCTGATTCACCCTCCAGACTTCACCTTCTCCTTCTCCTTCTTCTACTTCTTCTGATTCACCCTCCAGTCTTCACCTTCTCCTTCTCCTTCTTCTGTTTCTTCTGCTTCACCCTCCAGACTTCACCTTCTCCTTCTCTTTCTTCTGCTTCTTCTGATTCACCCTCCAGACTTCACCTTCTCCTTCTCCTTCTTCTGATTCTTCTGATTCACCCTCCAGACTTCACCTTCTCCTTCTCCTTCTTCTGCTTCTTCTGATTCACCCTCCTGACTTCACCTTCTCCTTCTCCTTCTTCTACTTCTTCTGATTCACCCTCCTGACTTCACCTTCTCCTTCTCCTTCTTCTACTTCTTCTGCTTCACCCTCCAGACTTCACCTTCTCCTTCTCCTTCTTCTACTTCTTCTGATTCAACCTCCAGACTTCACCTTCTCCTTCTCCTTCTTCTGCTTCTTCTGATTCACCCTCCAGACTTCACCTTCTCATTCTCCTTCTTCTGCCTCTTCTGCTGCGCCCTCCAGACTTCACCTTCTCCTTCTCCTTCTTCTGCTTCTTCTGCTTCACACTCCAGACTTCACCTTCTCCTACTCCTTCTTCTGCTTCTTCTGCTGCGCCCTCCAGGCTTCACCTTCTCCTTCTCCTTCTTCTGCTTCTTCTGCTTCACCGTCCTGACTTCACCTTCTCCTTCTCCTTCTTCTACTTCTTCTGCTACACCCCCCTGACTTCACCTGCTCCTTCTCCTTCTTCTGCTTCTTCTGATTCACCCTCCTAACTTCACCTTCTCCTTCTCCTTAATCTGCTTCTTCTGATTCACCCTCCTGACTTCACCTTCTCCTTCTCCTTCTTCTGCTTCTTCTGATTCACCTTCCAGACTTCACCTTCTCCTTCTCCTTCTTCTGCTTCTTCTGATTCACCCTCCAGACTTCACCTTCTCCTTCTCCTTCTTCTGCTTCTTCTGATTCACCCTCCAGACCTCACCTTCTCCTTCTCCTTCTTCTACTTCTTCTGATTCACCCTCCAGACTTCATCTTCTCCTTCTCCTTCTTCTGCTTCTTCTGATTCACCCTCCAGACTTCACCTTCTCCTTCTCCTTCTTCTGCTTCTTCTGATTCACCCTCCAGACTTCACCTTCTCCTTCTCCTTCTTCTACTTCTTCTGATTCACCCTCCAGACTTCACCTTCTCCTTCTCCTTCTTCTACTTCTTCTGATTCACCCTCCAGTCTTCACCTTCTCCTTCTCCTTCTTCTGTTTCTTCTGCTTCACCCTCCAGACTTCACCTTCTCCTTCTCTTTCTTCTGCTTCTTCTGCTTCACCCTCCAGACTTCACCTTCTCCTTCTCCTTCTTCTGATTCTTCTGATTCACCCTCCAGACTTCACCTTCTCTATCTCCTTCTTCTGCTTCTTCTGATTCACCCTCCTGACTTCACCTTCTCCTTCTCCTTCTTCTACTTCTTCTGATTCACCCTCCTGACTTCACCTTCTCCTTCTCCTTCTTCTACTTCTTCTGCTTCACCCTGCAGACTTCACCTTCTCCTTCTCCTTCTTCTACTTCTTCTGATTCACCCTCCAGACTTCACCTTCTCCTTCTCCTTCTTCTGCTTCTTCTGATTCACCCTCCAGACTTAACCATCTCCTTCTCCTTATTCTGCTTCTTCTGATTCACCCTCCAGACTTCACCTTCTCCTTCTCCTTCTTCTGCTTCTTCTGATTCACCCTCCAGACTTCACCTTCTCCTTCTCCTTCTTCTGCTTCTTCTGATTCACCCTCCAGACTTCACCTTCTCCTTCTCCTTCTTCTACTTCTTCTGATTCACCCTCCAGACTTCACCTTCTCCTTCTCCTTCTTCTTCTGCTTCTTCTGATTCACCCTCCTGACTTCACCTTCTCCTTCTCCTTCTTCTACATCTTCTGATTCACCCTCCTGACTTCACCTTCTCCTTCTCCATCTTCTACTTCCTCTGCTTCACCCTCCAGACTCCAACTTCTCCTTCTCCTTCTTCTACTTCTTCTGATTCACCCTCCAGACTTCACCTTCTCCTTCTCCTTCTTCTGCTTCTTCTGATTCACCCTCCAGACTTCACCTTCTCCTTCTCCTTCTTCTGCTTCTTCCGATTCACCCTCCAGACTTCACCTTCTCCTTCTCCTTCTTCTACTTCATCTGATTCACCCTCCAGACTTCACCTTCTCCTTCTCCTTCTTCTGCTTCTTCTGATTCACCCTCCAGACTTCACCTTCTCCTTCTCCTTCGTCTACTTCTTCTGATTCACCCTCCAGACTACACCTTCTCCTTCTCCTTCTTCTACTTCTTCTGATTCACCCTCCAGACTTCACCTTCTCCTTCTCCTTCTTCTGTTTCTTCTGATTCACCCTCCAGACTTCATGTTCTCCTTCTCCTTCTTCTACTTCTTCTGATTCACCCTCCAGACTTCACCTTCTGCTTCTCCTTCTTCTACTTCTTCTGATTCACCCTCCAGACTTCATCTTCTCCTTCTCCTTCTTCTGCTTCTTCTGATTCACCCTCCAGACTTC
This sequence comes from Somniosus microcephalus, assembly GCF_052327205.1. NCBI lineage: Eukaryota > Metazoa > Chordata > Chondrichthyes > Squaliformes > Somniosidae > Somniosus > Somniosus microcephalus. The sequence continues at coordinate 31,210 of NW_028226536.1, forward strand.
ACCTTCTCCTTCTCCTTCTTCTGCTTCTTCTGATTCACCCTCCAGACTTCAACTTCTCCTTCTCCTTCTTCTACTTCTTCTGATTCACCCTCCAGACTTCACCTTCTCCTTCTCCTTCTTCTACTTCTTCTGATTCACCCTCCAGTCTTCACCTTCTCCTTCTCCTTCTTCTGTTTCTTCTGCTTCACCCTCCAGACTTCACCTTCTCCTTCTCCTTCTTCTGCTTCTTCTGATTCACCCTCCTGACTTCACCTTCTCCTTCTCCTTCTTCTACATCTTCTGATTCACCCTCCTGACTTCACCTTCTCCTTCTCCTTCTTCTACTTCTTCTGCTTCCCCCTCCAGACTTCACCTTCTCCTTCTCCTTCTTCTACTTCTTCTGATTCACCCTCCAGACTTCACCTTCTCCTTCTCCTTCTTCTACTTCTTCTGATTCACCCTCCAGACTTCACCTTCTCCTTCTCCTTCTTCTACTTCTTCTGATTCACCCGCCAGACTTCACCTTCTCCTTCTCCTTCTTCTGCTTCTTCAGATTCACCCTCCAGACATCACCTTCTCCTTCTCCTTATTCTGCTTCTTCTGAATCACCCTCCAGACTTCACCTTCTCCTTCTCCTTCTTCTGCTTCTTCTGATTCACCCCTCCAGACTTCACCTTCTCCTTCTCCTTCTTCTGCTTCTTCTGATTCACCCTCCAGACTTCACCTTCTCCTTCTCCTTCTTCTACTTCTTCTGATTCACCCTCCAGACTTCACCTTCTCCATCTCCTTCTTCTGCTTCTTCTGATTCACCCTCCAGACTTCACCTTCTCCTTCTCCTTCGTCTACTTCTTCTGATTCACCCTCCAGACTACACCTTCTCCTTCTCCTTCTTCTACTTCTTCTGATTCACCCTCCAGACTTCACCTTCTCCTTCTCCTTCTTCTGTTTCTTCTGATTCACCCTCCAGACTTCACCTTCTCCTTCTCCTTCTTCTACTACTTCTGATTCACCCTCCAGACTTCACCTTCTCCTTCTCCTTCTTCTACTTCTTCTGATTCACCCTCCAGACTTCATCTTCTCCTTCTCCTTCTTCTGCTTCTTCTGATTCACCCTCCAGACTTCACCTTCTCCTTCTCCTTCTTATGCTTCTTCTGATTCACCCTCCAGACTTCACCTTCTCCTTCTCCTTCTTCTACTTCTTCTGATTCACCCTCCAGACTTCACCTTCTCCTTCTCCTTCTTCTACTTCTTCTGATTCACCCTCCAGACTTCACCTTCTCCTTCTCCTTCTTCTGCTTCTTCTGATTCACCCTCCAGACTTCACCTTCTCCTTCTACTTATTCTGCTTCTTCTGATTCACCCTCCAGACTTCACCTTCTCCTTCTCCTTCTTCTGCTATTTCTGATTCACCCTCCAGACTTCACCTTCTGCTTCTCCTTCTTCTGCTTCTTCTGATTCACCCTCCAGACTTCACCTTCTCCTTCTCCTTCTTCTGCTTCTTCTGATTCACCCTCCAGACTTCACCTTCTCCTTCTCCTTCTTCTACTTCTTCTGATTCACCCTCCAGACTTCACCTTCTCCTTCTCCTTCTTCTGCTTCTTCTAATTCGCCCTCCTGACTTCACCTTCTCCTTCTCCTTCTTCTACTTCTTCTGATTCACCCTTCTGACTTCACCTTCTCCTTCTCCTTCTTCTACTTCTTCTGCTTCAACCCTCCAGACTTCACCTTCTCCTTCTCCTTCTTCTACTTCTTCTGATTCACCCTCCAGACTTCACCTTCTCCTTCTCCTTCTTCTACTTCTTCTGATTCACCCTCCAGACTTCACCTTCTCCTTCTCCTTCTTCTACTTCTTCTGATTCACCCTCCAGACTTCACCTTCTCCTTCTCCTTCTTCTGCTTCTTCTGAGTCACCCTCCAGACTTCACCTTCTCCTTCTCCTTCTCGCTTCTTCTGATCACCCTCCAGACTCACCTTCTCCTCTCCTTCTTCTGCTTCTTCTGATTCACCCTCCAGACTTCACCTTCTCATTCTCCTTCTTCTGCTTCTTCTGATTCACCCTCCAGACTTCACCTTCTCCTTCTCCTTCTTCTACTTCTTCTGATTCACCCTCCAGACTTCACCTTCTCCTTCTCCTTCTTCTGCTTCTGTCTGATTCACCCTCCAGACTTCACCTTCTCCTTCTCCTTCTTCTACTTCTTCTGATTCACCCTCCAGACTTCACCTTCTCCATCTCCTTCTTCTGCTTCTTCTGATTCACCCTCCAGACTCACCTTCTCCTTCTCCTTCGTCTACTTCTTCTGATTCACCCTCCAGACTTCACCTTCTCCTTCTCCTTCTTCTGACTTCTTCTGATTCACCCTCCAGACTTCTACCTTCTCCTTCTCCTTCTTCTACGTCTTCTGATTCACCCTCCAGAACTGTCAGACCTTCTGCCTTCTCCTTCTTCTACTTCTTCTGATTCACCCTCCAGACTTCAACCTTCTCCTTCTCCTTCTTCTACTTCTTCTGCTTCACCCTCCAGACTTCACCTTCTCTTCCTTCGTCTACTTCTTCTGATTCACTCCTCAGACTTCACCTTCTCCTTCTCCTTCTTCTGCTTCTTCGATTCCCTCGACTTCACCTTCTCCTTCTCATTCTACTTCGTCTGATTCTCCTCTCAGACTTCACCTTCTCCTTCTTCTTCTTCTTCTGTTCAGTTCACCTCCAGACTTCACCTTCTCCTTCTCCTTCTTCTGCTTCTTCTGATTCAACCCTCCAGACTTCACCTTCTCCTTCTCCTTCTTCTAGCTTCTTCTGATTCAACCCTCCAGACTTCACCTTCTCCTTCTCCTTCTTCTGCTTCTTCTGATTCACCCTCGCAGACTTCACCTTCTCCTTCTCCTTCGTTCTACTTCTTCTGATTCACCCTCCAGACTTACACCTTCTCCCTCTCCTTCTTCTACTTCTTCTGATTCACCCTCCAGACTTCACCTTCTCCTTCTCCTTCTTCTGCTTCTTCTGATTCACCCTCCAGACTTCACCTTCTCCTTCTCCTTCTTCTACTACTTCTGATTCACCCTCCAGACTTCACCTTCTCCTTCTCCTTCTTCTAGTCTTCTT
>NW_028226537.1:0-34255 GCF_052327205.1 Somniosus microcephalus
ATCAATAACTTCAGTTTTACACATCCTAATTGATCTGTCAACCAAATCTTTAGGCTGAAGACAGTTACAGAAATTCATGAACTATCAAAGACCTTCTAACCATCTGTGAGAGTGTTACTTTTCTAACACCCTTGGCCGTATCCTGTTAGCAGATGCAGCCTTCCAAGGTTGCCTTCGCATGCAGCACTTTATGGCTGATCAGTACAACCCTTTCCTGCCATCTTCAACTTTGCAGACATCTAACCATCTTAAAAATGTTATACATCTCCTGTGTCTCTGTGAAGTTGAAAGACGAATAGTCTACAAGATGCCGTGTTGTCTACACACCCATTGAGGCCTCTAAACTCTCAAGGACTTGTTACAAGTTACTTACAGCACCTGTTTATATCAAAGGGATAATCAAACTACTAGTAAGATCAGCTACAATTGAAAAGTTACTGGACACAGTTAATAACATAAATTAATTAATATAAAGAGAAAAGAGCAAGAAGGATGATTCCAATCAAGGACCAGAACCAACTGTTTTACTTTTTCCAATGATTTTCCCTCATTGTGTTCTTCCTGTAGACATTGTCACTGCTGCACAATCTACAGTACCATGCCCCAGTGGTTCATCCTATATAGAAGACTAGCTGGGGGAGCCCGGCTTTGCCAGGGCTGTTTTGGGCCGGGCGGTTTAAATCGAGTCCCAGGCTTTGGGGCCTCTCTGTGTCCCTCTGTGAATCTGCTGCCGGGCAACATTTTAAATCGAGTCCCAGGCTTTTGGGCCCTGTCTCTGTGTCCCTCTCTCAATCTGCTGCCGGGCAACATTTCTACCTTTTAATACCTTGAAAGATGAAAGTGAAAGTACTTATAAAACGTTTTTGGTAAATCTTTTAAAAATAACATAAGAGATACTAACTTTTTCGAAGCCGGATCGGCAGATTTTGAGCTGGACGTAAATGGGGTTTTTAGCTTGAGGCAATGGCTGCCACATCCCTGAGATGAAAATGATTAATCCCGCCCACAGACGCAGCGATTGGCCAACCATCAGGCGACCGAACTGTAGGATTGGTCAATCGTGACGGCACAGGATTGGTCGAACCTTGACGTCAGTCAATCAATGCTAAGTAGCAGATAATGAGTTTAATTTTGAAGGTTTTTTGCATAAGGCGTGAACAATTTTTGTCCGACCGAAAAGTAAATACACTTACGACCGTCCTGGAACCGTAAGCTTTCTTTGGAGGTAACGCACGCGCAGGTACGCTCTATAACTTTCGAGCGCATAGCCGGACAGACGCACACCGTAGGACAGAAGGACAGACAGACAGATAGACAGACAGATCGATCCTTTATATATATAGACTAGCTGGGGGAGCCCGGCTTTGCCAGGGCTGTTTTGGGCCGGGTGGTTTAAATCGAGTCCCAGGCTTTGGGGCCTCTCTGTGTCCCTCTGTGAATCTGTTGCCAGGCAACATTTTAAATCGAGTCCCAGGCTTTTGGGCCCTGTCTCTGTGTCCCTCTCTCAATCTGCTGCCGGGCAACATTTCTACCATTTAATACCTTGAAAGATGAAAGTGAAAGTACTTATAAAACGTTTTTGGTAAATCTTTTAAAAATAACATAAGAGATACTAACTTTTTCGAAGCTGGATCAGCAGATTTTGAGCTGGACGTAAATTAGGTTTTTAGCTTAAGGCAATGGCTGCCACATCCCTGAGATGAAAACGATTAGTCCCGCCCACAGACGCAGCGATTGGCCAACCATCAGGCGACCGAGCTGTAGGATTGGTCAATCGTGACGGCACAGGATTGGTCGAACCTTGACGTCAGTCAATCAATGCTAATTAGCAGATAATGAGTTTAATTTTGAAGGTTTTTTGCATAAGGCGCGAACAATTTTCGTCCGACCGAAAAGTAAATATGCTTACGACCGTCCCGGAACGGTAAGCTTTCTTTGGAGGTAACGCACGCGTAGGTACGCTCTATAACTTTCGAGCACATAGCCGGACAGACGCACACGGGAGGACAGACAGACAGACAGATAGACAGACAGAACGATCCTTTCATATATATAGACTAGCTGGAGTGCCCGGCGGTGCCGAGGCTTTTTCGAGGGCATGTTGTTGTTGGAAGAGAGAGAGAGAGCGACTGGGGGGAAGAGAGAGAGCGACTGGGGGGAAGAGAGAGAGCGACTGGGGGGAAGAGAGAGAGCGACTGGGGGGAAGAGAGAGAGCGACTGGGGGGAAGGGGGGAGGGACGTGAGGGGAAGGGGGAGGGAGGGGAAGGGGGGTGAAGGGGGGGAGGGAGGGAGGAGGGGAGGCGGGGAGGGGAGGGGGGAGGGGGGAAGGGAGTGGGGGGAAGAGAGAGAGCGACTGAGGGGGTGGGGGATGAGAGGGTGGGGGAAGAGAGTGAGAGAGCGACTGGGGGGGCGGGAAGAGAGAGAGCGACTGGGGGGGGAAGAGAGAGAGCGACTGGGGAGGAAGAGAGAGAGCGACTGGGGGGAAGAGAGAGAGCGACTGGGGGGGAAGAGAGAGAGCGACTGGGGGGGGAAGAGAGAGAGCGACTGGGGGGAAGAGAGAGAGCGACTGGGGAGGAAGAGAGAGAGAGCGACTGGGGGGAAGAGAGAGAGCGACTGGGGGGGAAGAGAGAGAGAGCGACTGGGGGGGAAGAGAGAGAGAGCGACTGGGGGGGAAGAGAGAGAGAGCGACTGGGGGGAAGAGAGAGAGCGACTGGGGGGAAGAGAGAGAGAGCGACTGGGGGGGAAGAGAGAGAGAGCGACTGGGGGGAAGAGAGAGAGAGAGCGACTGGGGTGGGAAGAGAGAGAGCGACTGGGGGGGAAGAGAGAGAGAGAGCAACTGGGGGGGATGAGAGAGAGAGCGACTGGGGGGGAAGAGAGAGAGAGAGCGACGGGGGGGGAAGAGAGAGAGCGACTGGGGGGGAAGAGAGAGAGCGACTGGGGGGGAAGAGAGAGAGCGACTGGGGGGAAGAGAGAGAGCGACTGGGGGGGAAGAGAGAGAGCGACTGGGGGGAAGAGAGAGAGCGACTGGGGGGGAAGAGAGAGAGCGACTGGGGGGGAAAGAGAGCGACGGGGGGAAGCGAGAAAGCGACTAGGGGGAAGAGAGAGAGCGACTGGGGGGGAAGAGAGAGATCGACTGGGGGCGAAGAGAGAGCGACTGGGGGGGAAGAGAGAGAGCGACTGGGGGGGAAGAGAGAGAGCGACTGGGGGGAAGAGAGAGAGCGACTGGGGGGGAAGAGAGAGAGCGACTGGGGGGAAGAGAGAGAGCAACTGGGGGGAGAGAGAGAGACTGGGGGGAAGAGAGAGAGCGACTGGGGGGAAGAGAGAGAGCGACTGGGGAGGAAGAGAGAGAGAGAGCGACTGGGGGGGAAGAGAGAGAGCGACTGGGGGGGAAGAGAGAGAGAGAGCGACTGGGGGGGAAGAGAGAGAGAGCGACGGGGGGAAGAGAGAGAGCGACTGGGGGGGAAGAGAGAGAGCGACTGGGGGGAAGAGAGAGAGAGCGACTGGGGGGGAAGAGAGAGAGAGCGACTGGGGGGGAAGAGAGAGAGAGAGCGACTGGGGGGGAAGAGAGTGAGCGACTGGGGGGGAAGAGAGAGAGCAACTGGGGGGGATGAGAGAGAGAGCGACTGGGGGGGAAGAGAGAGAGAGAGCGACTGGGGGGGAAGAGAGAGAGAGAGCGACTGGGGGTGAAGAGAGAGAGAGAGCGACTGGGGGGGAAGAGAGAGAGAGCGACTGGGGAGGAAGAGAGAGAGAGAGACTGGGGGGAAGAGAGAGAGAGAACGACTGGGGGGGAAGAGAGAGAGAGAGCGACTGGGGGCAAGAGAGAGAGAGAACGACTGGGGGGGAAGAGAGAGAGAGAGCGACTGGGGGGGAAGAGAGAGAGAGAGCGACAGGGGGAAGAGAGAGAGCGACTGGGGGGGAAGAGAGAGAGAGCGACTGGGGGGAAGAGAGAGAGCGACGGGGGAAGAGAGAGAGCGACTGGGGGGAAGAGAGAGAGCGACTGGGGGGAAGAGAGAGAGCGACTAGGGGGAAGAGAGAGCGACTGGGTGGAAGAGAGACCGCGACTGGGGGGAAGAGAGAGAGACAGCGACTGGGGGGAAGAGAGAGAGCGAGCGACTGGGGGGGAAGAGAGAGAGAGCGACGGGGGGGAAGAGAATGAGCGAGCGACGGGGGGAAGAGAGAGAGCGAGCGACTGGGGGGAAGAGAGCGAGCGACTGGGGGGAAGAGAGCGAGCGACTGGGGGGGAAGAGAATGTGCGACTGGGGGGGAAGAGAGAGAGCGACTGGGGGGGGAAGAGAGAGAGCGACTGGGGGGGAAGAGAGAGAGCGACTGGGGGGGAAGAGAGAGAGTGACTGCGGGGGAAGAGAGAGAGCGACGGGGGGAAGAGAGACAGCGACTGGGGGGGAAGAGAGAGAGCGACTGGGAGGAAGCGAGAGAGCGACTGGGGGGGAAGAGAGAGAGCGACTGGGGGGGAAGAGAGAGAGCGACTGGGGGGAAGAGAGAGAGCGACGGGGAGGAAGAGAGACAACGACTGGGGGGGAAGAGAGAGAGCGACTGGGGGGGAAGCGAGAGAGCGACTGGGGGGGAAGAGAGAGAGTGACTGGGGGGGAAGAGAGAGAGCGACGGGTGGAAGAGAGAGAGCGATGGGGGGAAGAGAGAGAGCGACTGGGGGGAAGAGAGAGAGTGACTGCGGGGGAAGAGAGAGAGCGACGGGGGGAAGAGAGAGCGACTGAGGGGGAAGAGAGACAGCGACTGGGGGGGAAGAGAGAGAGAGACTGGGGGGAAGAGAGAGCGACGGGGGGGAAGAGAGAGAGTGACTGGGGGGGAAGAGAGAGAGCGACTGGGGGGGAAGAGAGAGAGCGACTGGGGAGGAAGAGAGAGAGAGAGCGACTGGGGGGGAAGAGAGAGAGCGACTGGGGGGGAAGAGAGAGAGAGCGACTGGGGGGGAAGAGAGAGAGAGCGACTGGGGGGGAGGAGAGAGAGAGCGACTGGGGGGAAGAGAGAGAGCGACTGGGGAGGTGAAGGGGGGGAGGGAGGGAGGAGGGGAGGTGGGGAGGTGAGGGGGGAGGGGGGAAGTGAGTGGGGGGAAGAGAGAGAGCGACTGGGGGTGTGGGGGATGAGAGAGAGAGCGACTGGGGGGGTGGGGGAAGAGAGAGAGAGAGCGACTGGGGGGGCGGGAAGAGGGAGAGCGACTGGGGGGGGGAAGAGAGAGAGCGACTGGGGGGAAGAGAGAGCGACTGGGGGGGAAGAGAGAGAGCGACGGGGGGGAAGAGAGAGCGACTGGGGGGGAAGAGAGAGAGCGACTGGGGAGGAAGAGAGAGAGAGAGCGACTGGGGGGGAAGAGAGAGAGCGACTGCGGGGAAAGAGAGAGAGCGACGGGGGGAAGAGAGAGAGCGACTGAGGGGGAAGAGAGAGTGTGACTGGGGGGGAAGAGAGAGAGCGACTGGGGGGGAAGAGAGAGAGCGACTGGGGAGGAAGAGAGAGAGAGAGCGACTGGGGGTGAAGAGAGAGAGCGACGGGGGGGAAGAGAGAGAGAGCGACTGGGGGGGAGGAGAGAGAGAGCGACTGGGGGGGAAGAGAGAGAGAGCGACTGGGGGGGAAGAGAGAGAGCGACTGGGGGGGTGAAGGGGGGGAGGGAGGGAGGAGGGTAGGTGGGGGGCGGGGAGGGGGGAAGGGAGTGGGGGGAAGAGAGAGAGCGACTGGGGGGGTGGGGGATGAGAGAGAGAGCGACTGGGGGGGTGGGGGAAGAGAGAGAGAGAGCGACTGGGGGGGCGGGAAGAGGGAGAGCGACTGGGGGGGGAAGAGAGAGAGCGACTGGGGGGGAAGAGAGAGAGCGACTGGGGAGGAAGAGAGAGCGACTGGGGGGAAGAGAGAGCGACTGGGGGGGAAGAGAGAGAGCGACGGGGGGGAAGAGAGAGGGCGACTGGGGGGGAAGAGAGAGAGCGACTGGGGAGGAAGAGAGAGAGAGAGAGCGACTGGGGGGGAAGAGAGAGAGCGACTGGGGGGGAAGAGAGAGAGAGCGACTGGGGGGGAAGAGAGAGAGAGCGACTGGGGGAAGAGAGAGAGCGACTGGGGGGAAGAGAGAGAGAGCGACTGGGGGGAAGAGAGAGAGAGCGACTGGGGGGGAAGAGAGAGAGAGCGACTGGGGGGAAGAGAGAGAGCGACTGGGGGGGAAGAGAGAGAGAGAGCAATAGGGGGGGATGAGAGAGAGAGCGACTGGGGGGGAACAGAGAGAGAGAGCGACTGGGGGGAAGAGAGAGAGCGACTGGGAGGAAGCGAGAGAGCGACTGGGGGGGAAGAGAGAGAGCGACTTGGGGGGAAGAGAGAGAGCGACTTGGGGGGAAGAGAGAGCGACGGGGGGAAGAGAGAGAGCGACTGGGGGGGAAGAGAGAGAGCGACGGGGCGAAGCGAGAGTGCGACTGGGGGGAAGAGAGAGAGCGACTGGGGAGGAAGAGAGAGAGCGACTGGGGCGAAGAGAGAGCGACTGGGGGGGAAGAGAGAGAGCGACTGGGGGGGAAGAGAGAGAGCGACTGGGGGGAAGAGAGAGAGCGACGGGGGGAAGAGAGAGAGCGACGGGGGGAAGAGAGGGAGCGACTGGGGGGGAAGAGAGAGAGCGACTGGGGGGGAAGAGAGATCGACTGGGGGGGAAGAGAGAGAGCGACTGGGGAGGAAGAGAGAGAGAGAGCGACTGGGGCGAAGAGAGAGAGCGACTGGGGGGGAAGAGAGAGAGAGAGCGACTGGGGGGGAAGAGAGAGAGAGCGACTGGGGGGGAAGAGAGAGAGCGACTGGGGGGGAAGAGAGAGAGCGACTGGGGGGAAGAGAGAGAGAGCGACTGGGGGGGAAGAGAGAGAGAGCTGTTGTGTATGTAATATGTGTGCTACTTTGAACCTATGGACAGAACTGCACTACTTGTTGGGCGTAGTGATACGCAGTACCACTCCTGGCCATAGGGGTATAAATAGTACTGTGGGTACTGATCCCCCTCAGTTCCCGCCTGTGGGCATGAAGTAAAGACCTATGTATAGTCCCTACCTCCAACCAGTAAAGACCTGTTTGAGTTATACGTTTAAGTCTTTGTGTTAATTTTTCAATACAATACACATACTTAACACTGGCGACGAGTCGGTTCGAACCCTGCGGCAGTTATTCCACAGCGGCTTCGTCCAAAGACAGGACGTTGAAGAGAGGTTCCAATCCTCAACACCCCACTGAAAACTGAAGGGCAGCAGAAATCCTGACAGCTTCCAGCGACTGGAAGCGACAGGCATTAGGACCCTGAAGCCTCCATAACCTCGTGGGTAAGCCAGAGCCCGGGAGGGCGCGAGCGGGTAAGCCAGAGCCCGGGAGGGAGCGAGCAAGAGCCGCCGAGCGGGTGAGCCAGAGGCCGGGAGCCGCTTCAAGCGGGAGGCGCGTAGCGGGCCAGCGATCGCACCGGTGATAAGGGCTGAGAACCGTTTCGGGCGGGCGGCGCACCAGCGATCGCACAGGAGACAAGAGCCGCAGTCGGGCTGAAAGTCAGCGACGAGAAGCGCGGGAAAGCCGCCATTTTTCGCGGAAAAACCGCTGGGGAAGAAGGCAGAAGCGGGAAAACCGCCATTTTGTGGGCGGAGGACAACGGCAAGAGCGGGAAGCCGCCATCTTGGATAACAGTAAAAAAAAAATCTGAGAAATTGCAAATCTGAGAAAGTACTACAATGCCTAAACACGGGAATATTAGCAACTTTGATAGTGACATCGAAGATTGGGCCATATATGTTGAACGAGTTAAAAATTATTGTAAGGCCAATAAAATTCGTGAGGCTGATAAAGCACTAACATTATTAAATTTAATGGGTGCGAAGACATACGGGCAATTGAAACACCTGTTATCACCAGATGAACCGGTGGATAAGACGTTCGATGAGATTGTTACTGTCCTGAAAGATCATCTAAACCCCACGCCGCTGATGCTAGCGGAACGATTTAAATTTTACGACAGAAGGCAGCTACAGCATGAAAGCAATGCTGATTATTTGCTGGAATTGCGTAAATTAGCGAAATATTGCCAGTTTGGAACGGGACTGACAGAGGCACTTCGAGACAAATTTGTGTGTGGTTTATTTAAACAGGATACACAAAAGCGACTGCTCGAGGAGAATGAGCTGACGCTTGAGAAGGCGGTCACTATGGCAGCAGCACACAAAGCCGCAGCGAGAGGCACGGCAGTAATGCAGCTACGGTCACCGGAGCTCAGTGCACACAAATTGGGTGTGAGTTCTGGCAAATGTTATCGTTGTGGAAAGACAACGCATGATCAGAACCAGTGTTGGTTTAAAAACCAAGAATGTAGAACTTGTGGTAGGCTTGGACATATAGCTAGAGTATACAGGTCAGCGAAGAAGACCAGCAACAAGAAGTCACCGCAAGGAAAATACGCAAAGGTACACAAGGTGGCCGAACAGGAGTCCGATTCAGACGCTAGCAGTAATGAACTGGCTAGCTTAAGCTGTAATGAACTGGCTAGCTTAAGAGTACTCAACGCTGGTAAGGGTGCAGACCTCCAGACAATTTGGGTCACTCTTCAGATAGAAGGAGTCCAAGTAAAACTGGAATTGGACACTGGATCGGCATTGACGGTCATAAATAAGAAAGATTACGGAAAGTTATTTCAACATATTCCCCTACAGGATACGGGGATTAGATTGAAAACATACACGGGGCAAAGAGTGTACCCCATCGGGAAAATAGAGGTTGCAGTGGTCCACAAGGGCAAAGACAGTCAAATAATGGACTTATATGTGATATCTGAAGGAGGTCCTCCACTACTAGGACGGGAGTGGATTAGGAAAATGAATATGGACTGGCATTTCCTACAAACAATAACGAGTGAGAACTCGGTGAAGATAGTCGGCCCAGACTTTGGAACGGATGATGGTAAGCCCAACTCAGGTGCAAAAGACAAAGTTTCAGCACAGAATTCCACTGAGCAACAACAACATAGTTTAACTGTGGATTCTGAGTCTGGCAAGTCTACTGATGTGCCCATTTCTGAGGGACACCGGGCTCGAACTCAACTCCATTTCAAACTACAACAGCAATTAGAACAAATGCTTCGCCGTTTTGAGCAAGAGTTGAATGCAACGAAAGAGTTCTTTGATATAGAGTTGGAGAATCTGGAAAGACAACAGAAGCAGCTGGAGAAAAAGGAGCAGGAGCACACAAAACGTCTGATGTCAGAGGAGTTAACAGTCAGCCAACTCCTGCATATGCTGAAGGGCAGGACTCTGAAATGGGAAAAACTTGAACATGAACTTCAATATTCAAACGAAAGGGGTTCGGAGCTCTCAAAGGTTATTGGAAGAGCTGAGGTGGCAACACAGACTGAGATGACTGCAACAGAGCAGCCCTTGGATGCCAAAAGTACGCTGACTCACATCAACGTAGAACAACAGACCGCTGAAACAGTTGCTCCGGTAGAGGGATTGAATAGTCCGATCAATCAATCTCCAAAAGAAGTTGAAGTAGTAAAATCTCAAATGAGGTCATTAGTAAACGACTTGCTGAAAGCCCAGAAAAAGCTGGATGAAGAGGTACGCATGAAGAAGTCTCTTCAGGAAAGATGTCTGGACTTGGAACAAAAGCTGGCTAACGCCCAGCTGGGTATGGAGGAAATAGAAGACCCTCTCGCTGGCCTAGATCAGGACGACACCAAATATTACTATGTCCTGTCCTGCCCAACTTGTAACTTCGACTCCCACCATACAGAAATCATGGAGGAGCACCGAAAGTCTACGGAACATCGGGAGAAGGTGGCTCTACTACGGAAAAAGGAGGGAGAGAAGGAGGAACTGCGCATGCAGCTGGCAGCTGACAGTGGAGCCCAGAGAGTCTCCAAGAAGCAGAAAAGGAAAAGTCGAAACAGAAGATGACCCATCTGAACCATTATTACCTCTACCAGATCACACACGTGGTCCCTCCGAACGGAGCCAATTCAGTTCGGAAGTTCAAACTGTTAAATCCATGGAAGGACTATTGAATGAGTCACTCCAGCAACGTGAACCGACTACACCACAGAGATTGAATCTGTGAACTGTTTTCCGCAGAGACTGAATCTGTGATCTGTTTTGACATGAAGTTATCTATGTATCTATGTTATTCTGTTATGTAAACCTGAAGTTATATATGTATATATGTTATTACGTTATGTTAAATGGGGAGATGACTGTAAAGCTAGGAAGGGAGGAATGTTGTGTATGTAATATGTGTGCTACTTTGAACCTATGGACAGAACTGCACTACTTGTTGGGCGTAGTGATACGCAGTACCACTCCTGGCCATAGGGGTATAAATAGTACTGTGGGTACTGATCCCCCTCAGTTCCCGCCTGTGGGCATGAAGTAAAGACCTATGTATAGTCCCTACCTCCAACCAGTAAAGACCTGTTTGAGTTATACGTTTAAGTCTTTGTGTTAATTGTTCAATACAATACACATACTTAACAAGAGCGACTGGGGGGGAAGAGAGAGAGAGAGTGACTGGGGGGGAAGAGAGAGAGCAACTGGGGGGAAGAGAGAGAGCGACTGGGGGGAAGAGAGAGAGCGACTGGGGGGAAGAGAGAGCGACTGGGTGGAAGAGAGACAGCGACTGGGGGGAAGAGAGAGAGAGAGCGACTGGGGGGAAGAGAGAGAGCGAGCGACTGGGGGGGAAGAGAGCGATCGACTGGGGGGGAAGAGAGAGAGCGACTGGGGGCGAAGAGAGAGCGACTGGGGGGGAAGAGAGAGAGCGACTGGGGGGGAAGAGAGAGAGCGACTGGGGGGGAAGAGAGAGAGCGACGGGGGGAAGAGAGAGTGCGACGGGGGGAAGAGAGGGAGCGACTGGGGGGGAAGAGAGAGAGCGACTGGGGGGGAAGAGAGAGAGCGACTGGGGGGGAAGAGAGATCGACTGGGGGGGAAGAGAGAGAGCGACTGGGGAGGAAGAGAGAGAGAGAGCGACTGGGGGGAAGAGAGAGAGCGACTGGGGGGGAAGAGAGAGAGAGAGCGACTGGGGGGGAAGAGAGAGAGAGAGCGACTGGGGGGGAAGAGAGAGAGCGACTGGGGGGGAAGAGAGAGAGCGACTGGGGGGAAGAGAGAGAGGGCGACTGGGGGGGAAGAGAGAGAGAGCGACTGGGGGGGAAGAGAGAGAGAGAGTGACTGGGGGGAAGAGAGAGAGCGACTGGGGGGAAGAGAGAGAGCGACTGGGGGGAAGAGAGAGAGCGACTGGGGGGAAGAGAGAGCGACTGGGTGGAAGAGAGACAGCGACTGGGGGGAAGAGAGAGAGAGAGCGACTGGGGGGAAGAGAGAGAGAGAGCGACTGGGGGGGAAGAGAGAGAGAGCGATGGGGGGGAAGAGAGCGAGCGAGCGACGGGGGGAAGAGAGAGAGCGAGCGACTGGGGGAAAGAGAGCGAGCGACTGGGGGGAAGAGAGCGAGCGACTGGGGGGGAAGAGAATGTGCGACTGGGGGGGAAGAGAGAGAGCGACTGGGGGGGAAGAGAGAGAGCGACTGGGGGGGAAGAGAGAGAGCGACTGGGGGGGAAGAGAGAGCGCGACTGCGGGGGAAGAGAGAGAGCGACGGGGGGAAGAGAGACAGCGACTGGGGGGAAGAGAGAGAGCGACTGGGAGGAAGCGAGAGAGCGACTGGGGGGGAAGAGAGAGAGCGACTGGGGGGGACGAGAGAGAGCGACTGGGGGGAAGAGAGAGAGCGACTGGGGGGGAAGAGAGACAACGACTGGGGGGGAAGAGAGAGAGCGACTAGGGGGGAAGCGAGAGAGCGACTGGGGGGGAAGAGAGAGAGTGACTGGGGGGGAAGAGAGAGAGCGACTGGGGGGAAGAGAGAGAGCGACTGGGGGGGAAGAGAGAGAGCGACGGGGGGGAAGAGAGAGTGCGACTGGGGGGGAAGAGAGAGAGCGACGGGGGGGAAGAGAGAGAGCGACGGGTGGAAGAGAGAGAGCGACGGGGGGAAGAGAGAGAGCGACTGGGGGGGAAGAGAGAGAGCGACTGCGGGGGAAGAGAGAGAGCGACTGGGGGGGAAGAGAGAGAGCAATGGGGGGGAAGAGAGAGAGTGACTGGGGGGAAGAGAGAAAGCGACTGGGGGGGAAGAGAGAGAGCGACTGGGGAGGAAGAGAGAGAGAGAGCGACTGGGGGGGAAGAGAGAGAGCGACTGGGGGGGAAGAGAGAGAGAGCGACGGGGGGAAGAGAGAGAGAGCGACTGGGGGCGAAGAGAGAGCGACTGGGGGGAAGTGAGCGTGCGACTGGGGGGAAGGGAGAGAGCGACGGGGGAAGAGAGAGGGCGACTGAGGGGGAAGAGAGACAGCGACTGGGGGGGAAGGAGAGAGAGCGACTGGGGGGGAAGCGAGAGAGCGACTGGGGGGGAAGATAGAGAGCGACGGGGGGAAGAGAGAGAGCGACTGGGGGCGAAGAGAGAGCGACTGGGGGGGAAGAGAGAGAGCGACTGGGGGGGAAGCGAGCGAGCGACTGGGGGGGAAGAGAGAGAGCGACTGGGGGCGAAGAGAGAGCGACGGGGGGAAGAGAGAGGGCGACTGGGGGGGAAGAGAGAGAGTGACTGGGGGGGAAGAGAGCGACTGGGGGGAAGAGAGAGAGCGACGGGGGGAAGAGAGAGAGTGACTGGGGGGGAAGAGAGAGAGCGACTGGGGGGGAAGCGAGAGAGCGACTGGGGGGAAGAGAGAGAGCGACGGGGGGGAAGAGAGAGAGCGACAGGGGGAAGAGAGAGAGCGACTGGGGGGGGGAAGAGAGAGCGACTGAGGGGGAAGCGAGAGCGACTGGGGGGGAAGAGAGAGAGCGACTGAGGGGAAGAGAGAGCGACTGAGGGGAAGAGAGAGCGACTGGGGGGGACGAGAGAGCGAAGGGGGGACGAGAGAGAGCGACTGGGGGGGAGAGAGAGAGCGATTGGGGTAGAGAGAGAGCGACGGGGGGGAAGAGAGAGAGCGACTGGGGGGAAGAGAGAGAGCGACTGGGGGGGAAGAGAGAGCGACTGGGGGAAGAGTCAGAGGGACTGGGGGGAAGAGAGAGAGCGACTGAGGGGGAAGAGAGAGAGCGACTGGGGGGAAGAGAGAGAGCGACTGGGGGGGAAGAGAGAGAGCGATGGGGGGGAAGAGAGAGAGGGACTGGGGGGAAGAGAGAGAGCGACAGGGGGGAAGAGGGAGAGAGACTGGGGGGGAAGAGAGAGAGCGACTGGGGGGAAGAGAGAGAGAGAACGACTGGGGGGGAAGAGAGAGAGAGAGCGACTGGGGGGAAGAGAGAGAGAGAACGACTGGGGGGGAAGAGAGAGACAGAGCGACTGGGGAGGAAGAGAGAGAGAGAGCGACGGGGGGAAGAGAGAGAGCGACTGGGGGGGAAGAGAGAGAGAGCGACTGGGGGGAAGAGAGAGCAACTGGGGGGAAGAGAGAGAGCGACTGGGGGGAAGAGAGAGCGACTGGGTGGAAGAGAGACAGCGACTGGGGGGAAGAGAGAGAGAGAGCGACTGGGGGGAAGAGAGAGAGCGAGTGACTGGGGGGGAAGAGAGAGAGAGCGACGGGGGGGAAGAGAGCGAGCGAGCGACTGGGGGGGAAGAGAGAGAGCGAGCGACTGGGGGGGAAGAGAGAGAGCGAGCGACTGTGGGGAAGAGAGCGAGCGACTGGGGGGGAAGAGAATGAGCGACTGGGGGGGAAGAGAGAGAGCGACTGGGGGGGAAGAGAGAGAGCGACTGGGGGGGAAGAGAGAGAGCGACTGGGGGGGAAGAGAGAGCGCGACTGCGGGGGAAGAGAGAGAGCGACGGGGGGAAGAGAGACAGCGACTGGGGGGGAAGAGAGAGAGCGACTGGGAGGAAGCGAGAGAGCGACTGGGGGGGAAGAGAGAGAGCGACTGGGGGGGACGAGAGAGAGCGACTGGGGGGAAGAGAGAGAGCGACTGGGGGGGAAGAGAGACAACGACTGGGGGGGAAGAGAGAGAGCGACTAGGGGGGAAGCGAGAGAGCGACTGGGGGGGAAGAGAGAGAGTGACTGGGGGGGAAGAGAGAGAGCGACTGGGGGGAAGAGAGAGAGCGACTGGGGGGGAAGAGAGAGAGCGACGGGGGGGAAGAGAGAGTGCGACTGGGGGGGAAGAGAGAGAGCGACGGGGGGGAAGAGAGAGAGCGACGGGTGGAAGAGAGAGAGCGATGGGGGGAAGAGAGAGAGCGACGGGGGGAAGAGAGAGAGCGACTGCGGGGGAAGAGAGAGAGCGACGGGGGGAAGAGAGAGAGCGACTGAGGGGGAGAGAGACAGCGACTGGGGGGGAAGAGAGAGAGCGACTGGGGGGGAAGAGAGAGAGCAACGGGGGGGAAGAGAGAGAGTGACTGGGGGGGAAGAGAGAAAGCGACTGGGGGGGAAGAGAGAGAGCGACTGGGGAGGAAGAGAGAGAGAGAGCGACTGGGGGGGAAGAGAGAGAGCGACTGGGGGGGAAGAGAGAGAGAGCGACGGGGGGAAGAGAGAGAGAGCGACTGGGGGCGAAGAGAGAGCGACTGGGGGGAAGTGAGCGTGCGACTGGGGGGAAGGGAGAGAGCGACGGGGGAAGAGAGAGGGCGACTGAGGGGGAAGAGAGACAGCGACTGGGGGGGAAGAGAGAGAGCGACTGGGGGGGAAGCGAGAGAGCGACTGGGGGGGAAGATAGAGAGCGACTGGGGGGGAAGAGAGAGAGCGACTGGGGGCGAAGAGAGAGCGACTGGGGGGGAAGAGAGAGAGCGACTGGGGGGGAAGCGAGCGAGCGACTGGGGGGGAAGAGAGAGAGCGACTGGGGGCGAAGAGAGAGCGACGGGGGGAAGAGAGAGGGCGACTGGGGGGGAAGAGAGAGAGTGACTGGGGGGGAAGAGAGTGACTGGGGGGAAGAGAGAGAGCGACGGGGGGAAGAGAGAGAGCGACTGGGGGGGAAGAGAGAGAGCGACTGGGGGGGAAGCGAGAGAGCGACTGGGGGGAAGAGAGAGAGCGACGGGGGGGAAGAGAGAGAGCGACAGGGGGAAGAGAGAGAGCGACTGGGGGGGAAGAGAGAGCGACTGAGGGGGAAGCGAGAGCGACTGGGGGGGAAGAGAGAGAGCGACTGAGGGGAAGAGAGAGCGACTGAGGGGAAGAGAGAGCGACTGGGGGGGACGAGAGAGCGAAGGGGGGACGAGAGAGAGCGACTGGGGGGGAGAGAGAGAGCGATTGGGGTAGAGAGAGAGCGACGGGGGGGAAGAGAGAGAGCGACTGGGGGGAAGAGAGAGAGCGACTGGGGGGGAAGAGAGAGCGACTGGGGGGAAGAATTAGAGGGACTGGGGGGAAGAGAGAGAGCGACTGAGGGGGAAGAGAGAGAGCGACTGGGGGGGAAGAGAGAGAGCGACTGGGGGGGAAGAGAGAGAGAGCGATGGGGGGGAAGAGAGAGGGGGACTGGGGGGAAGAGAGAGAGCGACAGGGGGGAAGAGGGAGAGAGACTGGGGGGGAAGAGAGAGAGCGACTGGGGGGAAGAGAGAGAGAGAACGACTGGGGGGGAAGAGAGAGAGAGAGCGACTGGGGGGAAGAGAGAGAGAGAACGACTGGGGGGGAAGAGAGAGACAGAGCGACTGGGGAGGAAGAGAGAGAGAGAGCGACGGGGGGAAGAGAGAGAGCGACTGGGGGGGAAGAGAGAGAGAGCGACTGGGGGGAAGAGAGAGCAACTGGGGGGAAGAGAAAGAGCGACTGGGGGGAAGAGAGAGCGACTGGGTGGAAGAGAGACAGCGACTGGGGGGAAGAGAGAGAGAGAGCGACTGGGGGGAAGAGAGAGAGCGAGTGACTGGGGGGGAAGAGAGAGAGAGCGACGGGGGGGAAGAGAGCGAGCGAGCGACTGGGGGGGAAGAGAGAGAGCGAGCGACTGTGGGGAAGAGAGCGAGCAACTGGGGGGAAGAGAGTGAGCGACTGGGGGGGAAGAGAATGTGCGACTGGGGGGAAGAGAGAGAGCGACTGGGGGGGAAGACAGAGAGCGACTGGGGGGGAAGAGAGAGAGCGACTGGGGGGAAGAGAGAGAGCGACTGCGGGGGAAGAGAGAGAGCGACGGGGGGAAGAGAGACAGCGACTGGGGGGGAAGAGAGAGAGCGACTGGGAGGAAGCGAGAGAGCGACTGGGGGGGAAGAGAGAGAGCGCCTGGGGGGGAAGAGAGAGAGCGACTGGGGGGGAAGAGAGAGAGCGACTGGGGGGGAAGAGAGACAACGACTGGGGGGGAAGAGAGAGAGCGACTGGGGGAAGCGAGAGTATAACTGGGGGGGAAGAGAGAGAGTGACTGGGGGGGAAGAGAGAGAGCGACTGGGGGGAAGAGAGAGAGCGACTGGGGGGGAAGAGAGAGTGCGACTGGGGGGGAAGAGAGAGAGCGACGGGGGGGAAGAGAGAGAGCGACGGGTGGAAGAGAGAGAGCGATGGGGGGAAGAGAGAGAGCGACTGGGGGGGAAGAGAGAGAGCGACTGAGGGGAAGAGAGAGCGACTGAGGGGAAGAGAGAGCGACTGGGGGGGACGAGAGAGCGACGGGGGGACGAGAGAGAGCGACTGGGGGGGAGAGAGAGAGCGACTGGGGGGGAGAGAGAGAGCGATTGGGGGTAGAGAGAGAGCGACTCGGGGGGAAGAGAGAGAGCGACTGGGGGGAAGAGAGAGAGCGACTGGGGGGGAAGAGAGAGCGACTGGGGGGGAAGAGTAAGAGGGACTGGGGGGAAGAGAGAGAGCGACTGGGGGGAAGAGAGAGCGACTGGGTGGAAGAGAGACAGCGACTGGGGGCGACTGGGGGGAAGAGATAGAGAGAGCGACTGGGGGGAAGAGAGAGAGCGAGCGACTGGGGGGGAAGAGAGAGAGAGCGACGGGGGGGAAGAGAGCGAGCGAGCGACTGGGGGGGAAGAGAGAGAGCGACTGGGGGAAGAGAGCGAGCGACTGGGGGGGAAGAGAATGTGCGACTGGGGGGGAAGAGAGAGAGCGACTGGGGGGGAAGACAGAGAGCGACAGGGGGGGAAAAAAGAGAGCGACTGGGGGGGAAGAGAGAGAGCGACTGCGGGGGAAGAGAGAGAGTGACGGGGGGAAGAGAGACAGCGACTGGGGGGAAGAGAGAGAGAGAGCGACTGGGGGGAAGAGAGAGAGCGAGTGACTGGGGGGGAAGAGAGAGAGAGCGACGGAGGGGAAGAGAGCGAGCGAGCGACTGGGGGGGAAGAGAGAGAGCGAGCGACTGTGGGGAAGAGAGCGAGCAACTGGGGGGAAGAGAGCGAGCGACTGGGGGGGAAGAGAATGTGCGACTGGGGGGGAAGAGAGAGAGCGACTGGGGGGGAAGACAGAGAGCGACTGCTGGGGGGGAAGAGAGAGAGCGACTGCGGGGGAAGAGAGAGAGCGAGTGACTGGGGGGGAAGAGAGAGAGAGCGACGGGGGGGAAGAGAGCGATGCGAGCGACTGGGGGGGAAGAGAGAGAGCGAGCGACTGTGGGGAAGAGAGCGAGCAACTGGGGGGAAGAGAGCGAGCAACTGGGGGGGAAGAGAATGTGCGACTGGGGGGGAAGAGAGAGAGCGACTGGGGGGGAAGACAGAGAGCGACTGGGGGGGAAGAGAGAGAGCGACTGGGGGGGAAGAGAGAGAGCGACTGCGGGGGAAGAGAGAGAGCGACGGGGGGAAGAGAGACAGCGACTGGGGGGGAAGAGAGAGAGCGACTGGGAGGAAGCGAGAGAGCGACTGGGGGGGAAGAGAGAGAGCGCCTGGGGGGGAAGAGAGAGAGCGACTGGGGGGGAAGAGAGAGAGCGACTGGGGGGGAAGAGAGAGAGCGACTGGGGGGGAAGAGAGAGAGCGACTGGGGGGGAAGAGAGACAACGACTGGGGGGGAAGAGAGAGAGCAACTGGGGGGAAGCGAGAGTATAACTGGGGGGGAAGAGAGAGAGCGACTGGGGGGGAAGAGAGAGAGCGACTGAGGGGAAGAGAGAGAGCGACTGGGGGGGAAGAGAGAGTGCGACTGGGGGGGAAGAGAGAGAGCGACGGGGGGGAAGAGAGAGAGCGACGGGTGGAAGAGAGAGAGCGATGGGGGGAAGAGAGAGAGCGACTGGGGGGGAAGAGAGAGAGCGACTGAGGGGAAGAGAGAGCGACTGAGGGGAAGAGAGAGCGACTGGGGGGGACGAGAGAGCGACGGTGGGGACGAGAGAGAGCGACTGGGGGGGGAGAGAGAGAGCGACTGGGGGGGAGAGAGAGAGCGATTGGGGGTAGAGAGAGAGCGACTGGGGGGGAAGAGAGAGAGCGACTGGGGGGAAGAGAGAGAGCGACTGGGGGGGAAGAGAGAGCGACTGGGGGGGAAGAGTAAGAGGGACTGGGGGGAAGAGAGAGAGCGACTGAGGGGGAAGAGAGAGAGCGACTGGGGGGGAAGAGAGAGAGCGACTGGGGGGGAAGAGAGAGAGCGATGGGGGGGGAAGAGAGAGAGGGACTGGGGGGAAGAGAGAGAGCGACTGGGGGGAAGAGAGAGAGAGACTGGGGGGGAAGAGAGAGAGCGACTGGGGGGAAGAGAGAGAGAGAACGACTGGGGGGGAAGAGAGAGAGAGAGCGACTGGGGGAAGAGAGAGAGAGAACGACTGGGGGGGGAAGAGAGAGACAGAGCGACTGGGGGGGAAGAGAGAGAGCGACTGGGGGGGAAGAGAGAGCGACTGTGGGGGAAGAGAGAGAGCGACGGGGGGAAGAGGGAGAGCGACTGGGGGGAAGAGAGAGCGACTGGGTGGAAGAGAGACAGCGACTGGGGGGAAGAGATAGAGAGAGCGACTGGGGGGAAGAGAGAGAGCGAGCGACTGGGGGGGAAGAGAGAGAGAGCGACGGGGGGGGAAGAGAGCGAGCGAGCGACTGGGGGGGAAGAGAGAGAGCGAGCGACGGGGGGAAGAGAGCGAGCGACTGGGGGAAGAGAGCGAGCGACTGGGGGGGAAGAGAATGTGCGACTGGGGGGGAAGAGAGAGAGCGACTGGGGGGAAGACAGAGAGCGACTGGGGGGGAAGAGAGAGAGCGACTGGGGGGGAAGAGAGAGAGCGACTGCGGGGGAAGAGAGAGAGCGACGGGGGGAAGAGAGACAGCGACTGGGGGGGAAGAGAGAGAGCGACTGGGAGGAAGCGAGAGAGCGACTGGGGGGGAAGAGAGAGAGCGACTGGGGGGGAAGAGAGAGCGCGACTGGGGGGGAAGAGAGAGAGCGGCTGGGGGGGAAGAGAGACAACGACTGGGGGGGAAGAGAGAGAGCGACTGGGGGGGAAGTGAGAGTATAACTGGGGGGGAAGAGAGAGAGCGACTGGGGGGGAAGAGAGAGAGCGACTGGGGGGAAGAGAGAGAGCGACTGCGGGGGGGAAGAGAGAGCGACTGGGGGGGAAGAGAGAGAGCGACGGGGGGGAAGAGAGAGAGCGACTGCGGGGAAGAGAGAGAGAGACTGGGGGGAAGAGAGAGAGCGACTGGGGGGAAGAGAGAGAGAGAACGACTGGGGGGGAAGAGAGAGAGAGAGCGACTGGGGGGAAGAGAGAGAGAGCGACTGGGTGGAAGAGATGAGAGCGACGGCTGAAGAGAGAGAGCGACTGGGGGAAGAGAGAGAGTGACTGGGGGGGAAGAGAGCGACTGGGGGGGAAGAGAGAGAGCGATGGGGGGAGAGAGAGAAAGCGACTGGGGGGGAAGAGAGAGAGCGACTGGGGGGGAAGCGAGAGAGCGACTGGGGGGAAGAGAGAGAGCGACTGGGGGGGAAGAGAGAGAGCGACAGGGGGAAGAGAGAGAGCGACTGGGGGGGAAGAGAGAGCGACTGAGGGGGAAGCGAGAGCGACTGGGGGGAAGAGAGAGAGCGACTGAGGGGAAGAGAGAGCGACTGAGGGGAAGAGAGAGCGACTGGGGGGGACGAGAGAGCGAAGGGGGGACGAGAGAGAGCGACTGGGGGGGAGAGAGAGAGCGACTGGGGGGGAGAGAGAGAGCGATTGCGGGTAGAGAGAGAGCGACTGGGGGGAAGAGAGAGAGCGACTGGGGGGGAAGAGAGAGCGACTGGGGGGGAAGAGTAAGAGGGGCTGGGGGGAAGAGAGAGAGCGACTGAGGGGGAAGAGAGAGAGCGACTGGGGGGGAAGAGAGAGAGCGACTGGGGGGGAAGAGAGAGAGCGATGGGGGGGAAGAGAGAGAGGGACTGGGGGGAAGAGAGAGAGCGACAGGGGGGAAGAGAGAGAGAGACTGGGGGGAAGAGAGAGAGCGACTGGGGGGAAGAGAGAGAGAGAACGACTGGGGGGGAAGAGAGAGAGAGAGCGACTGGGGGGAAGAGATAGAGAGAACGACTGGGGGGGAAGAGAGAGACAGAGCGACTGGGGGGGAAGAGAGAGAGAGAGCGACGGGGGGAAGAGAGAGAGCGACTGGGGGGGAAGAGAGAGAGAGCGACTGGGGGGAAGAGAGGGAGCGACGGGGGGGGAAGAGAGAGAGCGACAGGGGGAAGAGAGAGAGCGACTGGGGGGGAAGAGAGAGCGACTGAGGGGGAAGCGAGAGCGACTGGGGGGGAAGAGAGAGAGCGACTGAGGGGAAGAGAGAGCGACTGAGGGGAAGAGAGAGCGACTGGGGGGGACGAGAGAGCGAAGGGGGGACGAGAGAGAGCGACTGGGGGGGAGAGAGAGAGCGACTGGGGGGGAGAGAGAGAGCGATTGCGGGTAGAGAGAGAGCGACTGGGGGGGAAGAGAGAGAGCGACTGGGGGGAAGAGAGAGAGCGACTGGGGGGGAAGAGAGAGCGACTGGGGGGGAAGAGTAAGAGGGGCTGGGGGGAAGAGAGAGAGCGACAGAGGGGGAAGAGAGAGAGCGACTGGGGGGGAAGAGAGAGAGCGACTGGGGGGGAAGAGAGAGAGCGATGGGGGGGAAGAGAGAGAGGGACTGGGGGGAAGAGAGAGAGCGACGGGGGAAGAGAGAGAGAGACTGGGGGGGAAGAGAGAGCGACTGGGGGGAAGAGAGAGAGAGAACGACTGGGGGGGAAGAGAGAGAGAGAGCGACTGGGGGGAAGAGATAGAGAGAACGACTGGGGGGGAAGAGAGAGACAGAGCGACTGGGGGGGAAGAGAGAGAGAGAGCGACGGGGGGAAGAGAGAGAGCGACTGGGGGGGAAGAGAGAGAGAGCGACTGGGGGGAAGAGAGGGAGCGACGGGGGAAGAGAGAGAGCGACTGGGGGGAAGAGAGAGCGACTGGGGGGAAGAGAGAGAGCGACTGGGGGGAAGAGAGAGCGACTGGGTGGAAGAGAGACAGCGACTGGGGGGAAGAGAGAGAGAGAGCGACTGGGGGGAAGAGAGAGAGCGAGCGACTGGGGGGGAAGAGAGAGAGAGCGACGGGGGGGAAGAGAGCGAGCGAGCGACTGGGGGGGAAGAGAGAGAGCGAGCGACTGGGGGGAAGAGAGCGAGCGACTGGGGGGAAGAGAGCGAGCGACTGGGGGGGAAGAGAATGTGCGACTGGGGGGGAAGAGAGAGAGCGACTGGGGGGGAATACAGAGAGCGACTGGGGGGGAAGAGAGAGAGCGACTGGGGGGGAAGAGAGAGAGCGACTGCGGGGGAAGAGAGAGAGCGACGGGGGGAAGAGAGACAGCGACTGGGGGGGAAGAGAGAGAGCGACTGGGAGGAAGCGAGAGAGCGACTGGGGGGGAATAGAGAGAGCGACTGGGGGGGAAGAGAGAGAGCGACTGGGGGGAAGAGAGAGAGCGACTGGGGGGGAAGAGAGACAACGACTGGGGGGGTAGAGAGAGAGCGACTGGGGGGAAGCGAGAGTATAACTGGGGGGGAAGAGAGAGAGCGACTGGGGGGGAAGAGAGAGAGCGACTGGGGGGAAGAGAGAGAGCGACTGGGGGGGAAGAGAGAGTGCGACTGGGGGGGAAGAGAGAGAGCGACGGGGGGGAAGAGAGAGAGCGACGGGTGGAAGAGAGAGAGCGATGGGGGGAAGAGAGAGAGCGACTGGGGGGAAGAGAGAGAGAGAGCGACTGGGGGGAAGAGAGAGAGCGAGCGACTGGGGGGGAAGAGAGAGAGAGCGACGGGGGGGAAGAGAGCGAGCGAGCGACTGGGGGGGAAGAGAGAGAGCGAGCGACTGGGGGGAAGAGAGCGAGCGACTGGGGGGAAGAGAGCGAGCGACTGGGGGGGAAGAGAATGTGCGACTGGGGGGGAAGAGAGAGAGCGACTGGGGGGGAATACAGAGAGCGACTGGGGGGGAAGAGAGAGAGCGACTGGGGGGGAAGAGAGAGAGCGACTGCGGGGGAAGAGAGAGAGCGACGGGGGGAAGAGAGACAGCGACTGGGGGGGAAGAGAGAGAGCGACTGGGAGGAAGCGAGAGAGCGACTGGGGGGGAAGAGAGAGAGCGACTGGGGGGGAAGAGAGAGAGCGACTGGGGGGGAAGAGAGAGAGCGACTGGGGGGGAAGAGAGACAACGACTGGGGGGGTAGAGAGAGAGCGACTGGGGGGAAGCGAGAGTATAACTGGGGGGGAAGAGAGAGAGCGACTGGGGGGGAAGAGAGAGAGCGACTGGGGGGAAGAGAGAGAGCGACTGGGGGGGAAGAGAGAGTGCGACTGGGGGGGAAGAGAGAGAGCGACGGGGGGGAAGAGAGAGAGCGACGGGTGGAAGAGAGAGAGCGATGGGGGGAAGAGAGAGAGCGACTGGGGGGGAAGAGAGAGAGCGACTGAGGGGAAGAGAGAGCGACTGAGGGGAAGAGAGAGCGACTGGGGGGGAAGAGAGAGAGCGACAGGGGGAAGAGAGAGAGCGACTGGGGGGAAGAGAGAGAGAGACTGGGGGGGAAGAGAGGGAGCGACTGGGGGGAAGAGAGAGAGAGAACGACTGGGGGGGAAGAGAGAGAGAGAGCGACTGGGGGGAAGAGAGAGAGAGAACGACTGGGGGGGAAGAGAGAGACAGAGCGACTGGGGGGGAAGAGAGAGAGCGACTGGGGGGGAAGAGAGAGCGACTGGGGGGGAAGAGAGAGAGCGACAGGGGGAAGAGAGAGAGCGACTGGGGGGAAGAGAGAGCGACTGGGTGGAAGAGAGACAGCGACTGGGGGGAAGAGATAGAGAGAGCGACTGGGGGGAAGAGAGAGAGCGAGCGACTGGGGGGGAAGAGAGAGAGAGCGACGGGGGGGAAGAGAGCGAGCGAGCGACTGGGGGGGAAGAGAGAGAGCGAGCGACTGGGGGGAAGAGAGCGAGCGACTGGGGGAAGAGAGCGAGCGACTGGGGGGGAAGAGAATGTGCGACTGGGGGGGAAGAGAGAGAGCGACTGGGGGGGAAGACAGAGAGCGACTGGGGGGGAAGAGAGAGAGCGACTGGGGGGGAAGAGAGAGAGCGACTGCGGGGGAAGAGAGAGAGCGACGGGGGGAAGAGAGACAGCGACTGGGGGGAAGAGAGAGAGCGACTGGGAGGAAGCGAGAGAGCGACTGGGTGGGAAGAGAGAGAGCGACTGGGGGGGAAGAGAGAGAGCGACTGGGGGGGAAGAGAGAGAGCGACTGGGGGGGAAGAGAGACAACGACTGGGGGGGAAGAGAGAGAGCGACTGGGGGGGAAGCGAGAGTATAACTGGGGGGGAAGAGAGAGAGCGACTGGGGGGGAAGAGAGAGAGCGACTGCGGGGGGAAGAGAGAGAGCGACTGGGGGGAAGAGAGAGAGCGACGGGGGGGAAGAGAGAGAGCGACTGGGGGGAAGAGAGAGAGAGACTGGGGGGGAAGAGAGAGAGCGACTGGGGGGAAGAGAGAGAGAGAACGACTGGGGGGGAAGAGAGAGAGTGAGCGACTGGGGGGAAGAGAGAGAGAGAACGACTGGGGGGGAAGAGAGAGACAGAGCAACTGGGGGGGAAGAGAGAGAGAGAGCGACTGGGGGAAGAGAGAGAGCGACTGGGGGGAAGACAGAGAGAGCGACTGGGGGGAAGAGAGAGAGCGACGGCTGAAGAGAGAGAGCGACTGGGGGGAAGAGAGAGCGACTGCGGGGAAGAGAGAGAGCGACTGGGGGGAAGAGAGAGCGACTGGGTGGAAGAGAGACGGCGACTGGGGGGAAGAGAGAGAGAGAGCGACTGGGGGGAAGAGAGAGAGCGAGCGACTGGGGGGGAAGAGAGAGAGAGCGACGGGGGGGAAGAGAGCGAGCGAGCGACTGGGGGGATGAGAGAGAGCGAGCAGCTGGGGGGAAGAGAGCGAGCGACTGGGGGGAAGAGAGCGAGCGACTGGGGGGGAAGAGAATGTGCGACAGGGGGGAAGAGAGAGAGCGACTGGGGGGGAAGACAGAGAGCGACTGGGGGGGAAGAGAGAGAGCGACTAGGAGGGAAGAGAGAGAGCGACTAGGAGGGAAGAGAGAGAGCGACTGCGGGGGAAGCGAGAGAGCGACTGGGGGGGAAGCGAGACAGCGACTGGGGGGGAAGAGAGAGAGAGAGACTGGGGGGAAAGAGAGAGAGCGATGGGGGGGAAGAGAGAGAGGGACTGGGGGGAAGAGAGAGAGCGACTGGGCGGAAGAGAGAGAGAGACTGGGGGGGAAGAGAGAGAGCGATGGGGGGAAGAGAGAGAGGGACTGGGGGGAAGAGAGAGAGCGACTGGGGGGAAGAGAGAGAGCGACTGGGGGGGAAGAGAGAGCGACTGGGGGGGAAGAGTAAGAGGGACTGGGGGCAAGAGAGAGAGCGACTGAGGGGGAAGAGAGAGAGCGACTGGGGGGGAAGAGAGAGAGCGACTGGGGGGGAAGAGAGAGAGCGATGGGGGGGAAGAGAGAGAGGGACTGGGGGGAAGAGAGAGAGCGACTGGGGGGAAGAGAGAGAGAGACGGGGGGAAGAGAGAGAGCGACTGGGGGGAAGAGAGAGAGAGAACGACTGGGGGGAAGAGAGAGAGAGAGCGACTGTGGGGGAAGAGAGAGAGCGACTGGGGGGGAAGAGAGAGCGACTGAGGGGGAAGCGAGAGCGACTGGGGGGGAAGAGAGAGAGCGACTGAGGGGAAGAGAGAGCGACTGAGGGGAAGAGAGAGCGACTGGGGGGGACGAGAGAGCGACGGGGGGACGAGAGAGAGCGACGGGGGGGAGAGAGAGAACGACTGGGGGGGAGAGAGAGAGCGATTGGGGGTAGAGAGAGAGCGACTGGGGGGGAAGAGAGAGAGCGACTGGGGGGAAGAGAGAGAGCGACTGGGGGGGAAGAGAGAGCGACTGGGGGGGAAGAGTAAGAGGGACTGGGGGGAAGAGAGAGAGCGACTGAGGGGGAAGGGAGAGAGCGACTGGGGGGGAAGAGAGAGAGCGACTGGGGGGGAAGAGAGAGAGCGATGGGGGGGAAGAGAGAGAGGGACTGGGGGGAAGAGAGACAGCGACTGGGGGGGGAAGAGAGAGAGCGACTGGGGGGAAGAGAGAGCGACTGAGGGGGAAGCGAGAGCGACTGGGGGGGAAGAGAGAGAGCGACTGAGGGGAAGAGAGAGCGACTGAGGGGAAGAGAGAGCGACTGGGGGGGACGAGAGAGCGACGGTGGGGACGAGAGAGAGCGACGGGGGGGAGAGAGAGAACGACTGGGGGGGAGAGAGAGAGCGATTGGGGGGTAGAGAGAGAGCGACTGGGGGGGAAGAGAGAGAGCGACTGGGGGAGAGAGAGCGACTGGGGGAAGAGAGAGAGCGACTGGGGGGGAAGAGAGAGCGACTGGGGGGGAAGAGTAAGAGGGACTGGGGGAAGAGAGAGAGCGACTGAGGGGGAAGGGAGAGAGCGACTGGGGGGGAAGAGAGAGAGCGACTGGGGGGGAAGAGAGAGAGCGATGGGGGGGAAGAGAGAGAGGGACTGGGGGGAAGAGAGAGAGCGACTGGCGGGAAGAGAGAGAGAGACTGGGGAGAAAGAGAGAGAGCGACTGGGGGGGAAGAGAGAGAGCGACTGGGGAGGAAGAGAGAGAGCGACTGCGAGGGAAGAGAGAGAGCGACTGGGGGCGAAGAGAGAGCGACTGGGGGCGAAGAGACTGCGACTGGGGGGAAGTGAGAGTGCAACTGGGGGGAAGGGAGAGAGCGACGGGGGAAGAGAGAGTGCGACTGAGGGGGAAGAGAGACAGCGACTGGGGGGTAAGAGAGAGAACGACTGGGGGGGGAAGCGAGAGAGCGACTGGGGGGGAAGCGAGAGAGCGACTGGGGGGGAAGAGAGAGAGCGACTGGGGGCGAAGAGAGAGCGACTGGGGGGGAAGAGAGAGAGCGACTGGGGGCGAAGAGAGAGCGACTGGGGGGGAAGAGAGAGAGCGACTGAGGGGGAAGCGAGCGAGCGACTGGGGGGAAGAGAGAGAGCGACTGGGGGCGAAGAGAGAGCGACGGGGGGGAAGAGAGAGTGCGACTGGGGGGGAAGAGAGAGAGCGACTGGGGGGGAAGAGAGCGACTGGGGGGGAAGAGAGAGAGCGACGGGGGGAAGAGAGAGAGCGACTGGGGGGGAAGAGAGACAGCGACTGGGGGGGAAGCGAGAGAGCGACTGGGGGGAAGAGAGAGAGCGACTGGGGGGGAAGAGAGAGAGCGACTGGGGGGGAAGAGAGATAGCGACTGGGGGGGAAGAGAGAGCGACTGAGGGGGAAGCGAGAGCGACTGGGGGGGAAGAGAGAGAGCGACTGAGGGGAAGAGAGAGCGACTGAGGGGGAAGCGAGAGCGACTGGGGGAAGAGAGAGCGACTGAGGGGGAAGCGAGAGCGACTGGGGGGGAAGAGAGAGAGCGACTGAGGGGAAGAGAGAGCGACTGAGGGGAAGAGAGAGCGACTGAGGGAAGAGAGAGCGACTGGGGGGGAAGAGAGAGAGCGACTGGGGGCGAAGAGAGAGCGACTGGGGGGGAAGAGAGAGAGCGACTGAGGGGGAAGCGAGCGAGCGACTGGGGGGAAGAGAGAGAGCGACTGGGGGCGAAGAGAGAGCGACGGGGGGAAGAGAGAGGGCGACTGGGGGGGAAGAGAGAGAGCGACTGGGGGCGAAGAGAGAGCGACTGGGGGGAAGAGAGAGAGCGACTGAGGGGGAAGCGAGCGAGCGACTGGGGGGGAAGAGAGAGAGCGACTGGGGCGAAGAGAGAGCGACGGGGGGGAAGAGAGAGGGCGACTGGGGGGAAGAGAGAGAGCGACTGGGGGGGAAGCGAGAGAGCGACTGGGGGAAGAGAGAGAGCGACTGGGGGGGAAGAGAGAGAGCGACTGGGGGGAAGAGAGATAGCGACTGGGGGGAAGAGAGAGCGACTGAGGGGGAAGCGAGAGCGACTGGGGGGAAGAGAGAGAGCGACTGAGGGGAAGAGAGAGCGACTGAGGGAAGAGAGAGCGACTGGGGGGGGACGAGAGAGAGCGACGGGGGGACGAGAGAGAGCGACTGGGGAGGAGAGAGAGAGCGACTGGGGGGAGAGAGAGAGCGATTGGGGGTAGAGAGAGTGCGACTGGGGGGAAGAGAGAGAGCGACTGGGGGGAAGAGAGAGAGCGACTGGGGGGGAAGAGAGAGCGACTGGGGGAGGAGTAAGAGTGACTGGGGGGAAGAGAGAGAGCGACTGAGGGGGAAGAGAGAGAGCGACTGAGGGGGAAGAGAGAGAGCGACTGGGGGGGAAGAGAGAGAGCGATGGGGGGGAAGAGAGAGAGGGACTGGGGGGAAGAGAGAGAGCGA
Organism: Somniosus microcephalus; assembly: GCF_052327205.1. Taxonomy (NCBI): domain Eukaryota; kingdom Metazoa; phylum Chordata; class Chondrichthyes; order Squaliformes; family Somniosidae; genus Somniosus; species Somniosus microcephalus. Next base: position 27,526 of record NW_028226537.1, read on the forward strand.
CTGGGGGAAGAGAGAGAGAGATTGGGGGGGAAGAGAGAGAGCGACTGGGGGGGAAGAGAGAGACCGACTGGGGGGAAGAGAAGAGAGCGACTGGGGGGGAAGAGAGAGAGCGACTGGGGGGGAAGAGAGAGAGCGACTGGGGGGGAAGAGAGAGAGCGACTGGGGGGGAAGAGAGAGCAACTGGGGGGGAAGAGAGAGAGCGACGGGGGGAAGAGAGAGAGCGACTGGGGGGAAGAGAGAGAGAGCGACTGGGGGGGAAGAGAGAGAGAGAGCGACTGGGGGGAAGAGAGAGAGAGAGCGACTGGGGGTGAAGAGAGAGAGAGAGCGACTGGGGGGGAAGAGAGAGAGCGACTGCGGGGGAAGAGCGTGAGAGAGCGACTGGGGGGAAGAGAGAGAGAGAACGACTGGGGGGGAAGAGAGAGAGAGAGCGACTGGGGGGGAAGAGAGAGAGAGCGACTGGGGGGAAGAGAGAGAGAGAGCGACTGGGGGGAAGAGAGAGAGAGAGCGACTGGGGGTGAAGAGAGAGAGAGAGCGACTGGGGGGGGAAGAGAGAGAGCGACTGGGGGGGAAGAGCGAGAGAGAGCGACTGGGGGGGAAGAGAGAGAGAGAACGACTGGGGGGGAAGAGAGAGAGAGCGACTGGGGGGGAAGAGAGAGAGAGAGCGACTGGGGGGGAAGAGAGAGAGAGAGCGAGGGGTGGAAGAGAGAGAGAGCGACTGGGGGGGAAGAGAGACAGAGAGCGACGGGGGGAAGAGAGAGAGAGCGTCTGGGGGGGAAGAGAGAGAGAGCGACTGGGGGGGAAGAGAGAGAGAGCGACTGGGGGAAGAGAGAGAGCGACTGTGGGGAAGAGAGAGAGCGACTGGGGGAAGAGAGAGAGCGACTGGGGGGAAGAGAGAGCGACTGGGGGGAAGAGAGAGAGAGACTGGGGGGAAGAGAGAGAGCGAGCGACTGGGGGGAAGAGAGAGAGCGAGCGACGGGGGGAAGAGAGAGAGCGAGTGACTGGGGGAAGAGAGCGAGCAACTGGGGGGAAGAGAGAGAGCGACTGGTGGGGAAGAGAAAGAGCGACGGGAGGAAGAGAGAGAGTGACTGGGGGGAAGAGAGAGAGCGACTGGGGGGAAGCGAGAGAGCGACTGGGGGGAACAGAGAGAGCGACTGGGGGGGAAGAGAGAGAGCGACTGGGGGGGAAGAGAGAGAGCGACTGTGGGGGAAGAGAGACAGCGACTGGGGGGGAAGAGAGAGAGCGACTGCGGGCTAAGCGAGAGAGCGACTGGGGGGAAGAGAGAGAGCGACTGGTGGGGGGAAGAGAGAGAGCGACTGGGGGGGAAGAGAGAGAGCGACTGGGAGGAAGCGAGAGAGCGACTGGGGGGAACAGAGAGAGCGACTGGGGGGGAAGAGAGAGAGCGACTGGGGGGAAGAGAGAGAGCGACTGTGGGGGAAGAGAGACAGCGACTGGGGGGGAAGAGAGAGCGACTGCGGGCTAAGCGAGAGAGCGACTGGGGGGGAAGAGAGAGAGCGACTGGGGGGGAAGAGAGAGAGCGACTGGGGGGAAGAGAGAGAGCGACTGGGGGGGAAGAGAGAGAGCGACTGGGGGGAAGAGAATGATCGACGGGGGGGAAGAGAGAGAGCGACTGGGGGGGAAGAGAGAGAGCGACGGGGGAAGAGAGAGAGCGACGGGGGGAAGAGAGAGAGCGACTGGGGGGGAAGAGAGAGAGCGACGGGGAAAGAGAGAGAGCGACGGGGGAAGAGAGAGAGCGACTGGGGGGGAAGAGAGAGAGCGACTGTGGGGAAGAGAGAGAGCGACGGGGGGGATGAGAGACAGCGACTGGGGGGAAGAGAGAGAGTGACTGGGGGGGAAGAGAGAGAGCGACTGGGAGGAAGCGAGAGAGCGACTGGGGGGGAAGAGAGAGAGCGACTGCGGGGGAAGAGAGAGAGCGACTGGGGGGAAGAGAGACAGCGACTGGGGGGGAAGAGAGAGAGCGACTGGGGGGGAAGCGAGAGAGCGACTGGGGGGGAGGCGAGACAGCGACTGGGGGGAAGAGAGAGAGCGACGGGGGGGAAGAGAGAGAGCGACTGGGGGGGAAGAGAGAGAGCGATGGGGGGGAAGAGAGAGAGCGACGGGGGGAAGAGAGAGTGCGACTGGGGGGGAAGAGAGAGAGCAACTGGGGGCGAAGAGAGAGAGCGACTGGGGGGAAGAGAGAGCGCGACTGGGGGGAAGAGAGAGCGATTGGGGGAAGAGAGAGAGCGACTGGGGGGGAAGAGAGAGAGCGACTGGGGGGAAGAGAGAGAGCGACTGGGGGCGAAGAGAGAGAGCGACTGGGGGGAAGAGAGAGCGATTGGGGGGAAGAGAGAGAGCGACTGGGGGGGAAGAGAGAGAGCGACTGGGGGGAAGAGAGAGAGCGACTGGGGGGAAGAGAGAGCGACTGTGGGGGAAGAGAGAGAGCGACTTGGGGGAAGAGAGAGAGCGACTTGGGGGAAGAGAGAGAGCGACTGGGGGGGAAGAGAGAGAGCGACTGGGGGGATGAGAGAGCGACAGGGGGACGAGAGAGAGCGACTGGGGGGGAAGTGAGAGAACGACTGGGGGGAGAGAGAGAGCGACTGGGGGGAAGAGAGAGAGCGACTGGGGGGGAAGAGAGAGAGCGACTGGGGGGGAAGAGAGAGAGCGACTGGGGGGGAAGAGAGAGAGCGACGGGGGGACGAGAGAGAGCGACTGGGGGGAAGAGAGAGAGCGACTGGGGGGAAGAGAGAGAGAGCGACTGGGAGGGAAGAGAGAGAGCGACTGGGGGGAAGAGAGAGAGTGACGGGGGAAAGAGAGAGAGCGACTGGGGGGGAAGAGAGAGAGCGACTGGGGGAAGGTGGCCCGATGGACCCCTGCGAAGGAAGGAAGAAGGTAAGCTCTCCCTCCCTGTCCACCCCCTCACTCTTTCCCTCCCTGTCCCACCCCCTCACTCTTTCCCTCCCTCACCCTCTCTCTCCCTCCCCCGTCTCTCCCTGCTTTACTCTCCCTCCCCCTCTCCTCACGGTTGTTAAATCTGTGAGTTGTTCAAGTAATTAATACTCAGACTTAATCAGTAACAATAAAACAGGTCTTTACTGGTTGGAGGTAGGGACTATACGTAGGTCTTTACTTCATGCCCACAGGCGGGAACTGAGGGGAGATCAGTACCCACAGTACTATTTATACCCCTATGGCCAGGAGTGGTACTGCGTATCACTACGCCCAACAAGTAGTGCAGTCCTGTCCATAGGTTCAAAGTAGCACACATATTACATGCACAACATTCCTCCCTTCCTAGCTTTACAGTCATCTCCCCATTTAACATAATGTAATAACATATATACATATATAACTTCAGGTTTACATAACAGAATAACATAGATACATAGATAACTTCATGTCAAAACAGATCACAGATTCAGTCTCTGCGGAAAACAGTTCACAGATTCAATCTCTGTGGTGTAGTCGGTTCACGTTGCTGGAGTGACTCATTCAATAGTCCTTCCATGGATTTAACAGTTTGAACTTCCGAACTGAATTGGTTCCGTTCGGAGGGACCACGTGTGTGATCTGGTAGAGGTGATAATGGTTCAGATGGGTCATCTTCTGTTTTTACTTTTCCTTTTCTGCTTCTTGGAGACTCTCTGGGCTCCATTGTCAGCTGCCACAGCTGCCAGCTGCATGCGCAGTTCCTCCTTCTCTTCCTCCTGTTTCCGTCGTAGAGCCAGCTTCTCCCGATGTTCCGTAGACTTTTGGTGCTCCTCCATGATTTCTGCACTTTGGGAGTCGAAGTTACAAGCTGGGCAGGACAGGACATCGTAATATTCGGTGTCGTCCACCAGGTCATAGTAATATTCGGTGTCGTCCTGAGCTAGACCAGTGAGAGGGTCGTCTATTTCCTCCATACCCAGCTGGACGTTAGCCAGCTCTTGTTCCAAATCCAGACATCTTTCCTGAAGAGACTTCTTCATGTGTACCTCTGCATCCAGCTTTTTCTGGGCTTTCAGCAAGTCGTTTACTAGTGACCTCATTTGTGATTTTAATACTTCAACTTCCTTTGGAGATTGATTGATCGGACTATGCAATCCCTCTACCGGAGCAGCTGTTTCAGCGGTCTGTTGTTCTACGTTGACGTGAGTCAGCGTACTTTTGGCATCCAAGGGCTGCTCTGTTGCAGTCATCTCAGTCTGTGTTGCCACCTCAGCTCTTCCAATAACCTTTGAGAGCTCCGAACCCCTTTCGTTTGAATATTGAAGTTCGTGTTCAAGTTTTTCCCATTTCAGAGTCCTGTCCTTCAGCATATGCAGGAGTTGGCTGACCGTTAACTCCTCTGACATCAGACGTTTTGTGTGCTCCTGTTCCATTTTCTCCATCAGCTGCTTCTGTTGTCTTTCCAGATTCTCCAACTCTATATCAAAGAACTCTTTCGTTGCATTCAACTCTTGCTCACAACGGCGAAGCATTTGTTCTAATTGCTGTTGTAGTTTGAAATGGAGTTGAGTTCGAGCCCGGTGTCCCTCAGAAATGGGCACATCAGTAGACTTGCCAGACTCAGAATCCACAGTTAAACTATGTTGTTGTTGCTCAGTGGAATTGTGTGCTGAAACTTTGTCTTTTGCACCTGAGTTGGGCTTACCATCATCCGTTCCAGAGTCTGGGCCGACTATCTTCACCGAGTTCTCACTCGTTATTGTTTGTAGGAAATGCCAGTCCATATTCATTTTCCTAATCCACTCCCGTCCTAGTAGTGGAGGACCTCCTTCAGATATCACATATAAGTCCATTATTTGACTGTCTTCGCCCTTGTGGACCACTGCAACCTCTATTTTCCCGATGGGGTACACTCTTTGCCCCGTGTATGTTTCCAATATAATCCCCGTATCCTGTAGGGGAATATGTTGGAATAACTTTCCGTAATCTTTCTTATTTATGACCGTCAATGCCGATCCAGTGTCCAATTCCAGTTTTACTTGGACTCCTTCTATCTGAAGAGTGACCCAAATTGTCTGGAGGTCTGCACCCTTACCAGCGTTGAGTACTCTTAAGCTAGCCAGTTCATTACAGCTTAAGCTAGCCAGTTCATTACTGCTAGCATCTGAATCGGACTCCTGTTCGGCCACCTTGTGTACCTTTGCGTATTTTCCTTGCGGTGACTTCTTGTTGCTGGTCTTCTTCGCTGACCTGCATACTCTAGCTATATGTCCAAGCCTACCACAAGTTCTACATTCTTGGTTTTTAAACCAACACTGGTTCTGATCATGCGTTGTCTTTCCACAACGATAACATTTGCCAGAACTCACACCCAATTTGTGTGCACTGAGCTCCGGTGACCGTAGCTGCATTACTGCCGTGCCTCTCGCTGCGGCTTCGTGTGCTGCTGCCATAGTGACCGCCTTCTCAAGCGTCAGCTCATTCTCCTCGAGCAGTCGCTTTTGTGTATCCTGTTTAAATAAACCACACACAAATTTGTCTCGAAGTGCCTCTGTCAGTCCCGTTCCAAACTGGCAATATTTCGCTAATTTACGCAATTCCAGCAAATATTCAGCATTGCTTTCATGCTGTAGCTGCCTTCTGTCGTAAAATTTAAATCGTTCCGCTAGCATCAGCGGCGTGGGGTTTAGATGATCTTTCAGGACAGTAACAATCTCATCGAACGTCTTATCCGCCGGTTCATCTGGTGATAACAGGTGTTTCAATTGCCCGTACGTCTTCGCACCCATTAAATTTAATAATGTTAGAGCTTTATCTTGGTCACGAATTTTATTGGCCTTACAATAATTTTTTACTCTTTCAACATATATGGCCCAATCTTCGAGGTCACTATCAAAGGTGCTAATATTCCCGTGTTTAGGCATTGTAGATTTGCAATTTCTCAGATTTTTTTTTTTTTTTTACTGCTATCCAAGATGGCGGCTTCCCGCTCTTGCCGTCGTCCTCCGCCCACAAAATGGCGGTTTTCCCGCGCGTGGCGGTCTTCACCCGTCCCCCAACGCCGTCTCCCTTCAGCCCCCGAGTGCGGCCTTTATCTTCGCCGCGATCGCCTGAGTGCGGCCCTTATCAGCGGATGCGATCGCTGGATCGCGAAGCGGCTCTCGGCTCTTATCAGGAGATGCGATCGCTCCGTTGAAACGCCTCCCGCTCGAAGCGGCTCTCGCGCCCTATTCCTCCAGCTCCCCCAGCCCCGTTCGTGCGGCCAACGCGGTCGACTGCCTGTCGCGTCGCTGCCCGGCTCAGACAACGGCTTACCCACCACTAAGCTGGAGAAGAAGCTGACGGTCGCCGATGGAGGCTCCGAGGTCAGGATGTCTTCCAGTGGGGTGGAGAGGGTGGAAACCTCTCTGCAACGTCCTGGCTGTGGACGAAGCTGCCGTGGAGTGACTGCCGCAGGGTCCGAATCAGACTCGTCGCCAGTGTTAAATCTGTGAGTTGTTCAAGTAATTAATACTCAGACTTAATCAGTAACAATAAAACAGGTCTTTACTGGTTGGAGGTAGGGACTATACGTAGGTCTTTACTTCATGCCCACAGGCGGGAACTGAGGGGAGATCAGTACCCACAGTACTATTTATACCCCTATGGCCAGGAGTGGTACTGCGTATCACTACGCCCAACAAGTAGTGCAGTCCTGTCCATAGGTTCAAAGTAGCACACATATTACATACACAACAACGGTCTCCCTCCCTCTCCCTCTCTCCCTCCCCCTGTCTCTCCCTGCTTTACTCTCTCTCCCTCCCCC